>NC_056734.1:616075538-616078038 GCF_019279795.1 Protopterus annectens | reverse complement strand
ATGCATGCTGTACATGTTCACTGACAGAGCACACACCTCACTAATGGGATTACCAGCCTCAAACACATGCAATTCACAGACCATCTCAAACAACTGTGGCTACACTCCGGTGCACATTGCCCAGGCACAGCTGACATCTGCCTAACATACACATCTATGTCATACACTGAGCAGCTGAACATGCTACACATAAGGAAATACCAATCCCTCTGCAAACACACGTTCCAAAGTCCTAAACCTCATCAACATTACGCAGAACATACTTGAGGGATAGGGCCCTGTCCTGGGGAATTCCCACACACTGGAACAGACTACCCATTCATGTCAGGCAATGCTACTCAATGCCCGCTTTACAAAAATACTTGACAACTGGATGGGAAATGGAATTCACCCTGGGTAGTACGTCTGTGCCAAAGCCTGACAGGGGCACAGGGGAATAACATTATTGGGTGGTGCATGCCTGGGAACCCCTGTGGCTAGGCTTATGTAGGGCCCAGGACCAATAGACCACTACTCACCTATGAACCTATGTGTACCACAGGCGACATCAGCCAGGGCTCAATACAGATATGACCTGCATAATGGTGGGACATTGCCAAAGCCATATGTTGCAATGTGTGCTGATGTACCAGCACCATGTTGGGGAAGTCCAGAAAGCTGCAGTTATGATGCATGTGCTGCACAATTCCCACCTCACCCCAACCCATCTGTACAATGGTGGTGCCACTGTACACCTGAATGTTTGCCCTGCAGTGGCAGGGAATATGCCAGTACACATGGTGTTCTTAGTTTTAGATACTGCAATATGACACACATGTGCAAGCCACAGATGTTGAGCATTTGCAATGTAGCAGGAGATGGTGAGGGTGTGAAATCCTGAAACACAACAGTGCACTGGAGGGGAGAGAAACCCACTGAGAATGGCTGTATCTGCACACAGTCAAGGTCATGAAGTGTGGCAGACATAACCCTGACTCCACGGCACTAGTGATGGTACTGTAGGACCTCCAAGGGCTGTGCACATATTTAGCATGCAAACATGCAGGTGTGGGGAACATTTGCAGGCCTGAATGCCCAAATACTGGCTCATGATGATGGCCCATGCTACTATACCCCTACCAGGTATTGTGACCGCAGTAGTACACATGGCAGTTATTGCTAGACACCATCATGATATGTGTGTGCACACATATGCACCCACAAATGGTATGCATCCCAATCAGCATCTGCACAACTGACACATATGGCTTGTAATGCAATTGACTGCCTGGTCATATGTCACATGTCAGGTATGTGTAGTGTTGCCATATGCAGTAGTGTTGTGCCATGGCATGTAATGGAAGAGAGTGCCATGTAAATAATGGTCTGTGCACTCACCATAGGTGCAGTACATTGTGTCTGTGGTTGGTCTAATGGTATTCTATCACTCATACATGCACCACTGATAACATCTGTGACTACACATCAGGCCTTCACAAAATACGTGTCCACATATAATCCAGAAACACTTAAGAGGCTGTGAACAGCAGAGGAAACATAACTGACACACAGATACACATCCTGCAATGATGTGTACACCTGTGAGGTATGGTGCACAGTACATGCCAGGCTGCTGAACAGATGCACAGCAATGCTGTGGGCATGGGTGCAGTGTGTTCCAGGGGGTGGGCCATCACCTACTAACAGAAGCCAAGTGCATCACAGCCATGAATAATGTTGGTAACGGGATTGACTACAGTTGCACTGGCATGTTGTTGAGCACCATATGTCCTGCATGCTGACATGTGTGTAATTATAGGTCTGTGTGTGAAAAAAAAAAAAAAAAAAAAAAAAAAAAAATAAAAAAAAAAAACAAAAAAAAAAAAAAAAAAAAAAAAAAAAAAAAAAAAAAAAAAAAAAAAAAAGAAAAAGAAAAAAAAAAAAAAAAAAAAAAAAAAAAAAAAAATAAAAACGGGACTACTGCCTGACTCACCATGGCCTAAATTTGCCCCCCCCCCCCCTGCTTATGGGTGGTCTGGAGGGGGAAACCACATTTTTTCTCGTAAAGGGAATGTGCTGATGCATGGGTGCTGTAAATGTACTGAACGTGTCTTTTTGGGGTGAATTAACCGGGTGTAGCTTGGCCAGGCCACGTTGGGGAAAATTTTTGTTGGTGCATGGGACAAAAAACACAAAAATAAACAACCAAACCCCTTTTAAAGGGAAATTTTCAAACATTTTTTCTTGGCCACAAAAATGACCTTTTAAACCAATTGGGGGCCCCCCAAAAATTAAAAAAAAAAAAAAAAAAAAAAAAAAAAAAAAAAAAAAAAAAAAAACCCCCCCCCCCCCCCCCCCCCCCCCCCACCACCCCCCCCCCCCCCCCCCCCCCCCCCCCCCCTTAACCTCAGCCCCCCCCTTTAAAAACCCACATACACACCACCCAAAAAACCCACACACCCCCCCAAAAAAACCACACACAAACACCAAAAAAAATTTTTGTATGGCTCAGCCTAGGCCT
>NC_056734.1:616065538-616070538 GCF_019279795.1 Protopterus annectens | reverse complement strand
TTATCAGATATGATGACACTAATTATGGTGTATGCACATATGCACCACTTCATGCATGGCATATGTACAAAGTTGACAGAGGTGTGGCGGGAAGCACATACACAGGGCCAATATGACATGTTGCTGTGATAACCTCATAACTGTTGTAACAGGGTTTGTTGCAACATATGTCCTATGAGGGATATGAAGTCAGTAATTTGACATGGCCTTCACCATCTAAAACTGCAATCCTCACACTACCTTCTGCAGTTCCACAGATAATTCTCCATGGCTAACACATGAAACCAAAGGCACAACACTGCCCAGTCTGCAGATGACCCTGCAGATGGGGATTCCTCATAAACATGGAACTGACATGGCAGGTATTGCAACATGTAGGACAGCCACATCCAGATAAACACAGTTAAACCAACATTACTCCAAATGCAGTATAGCAGCACTTACAGTCTGTAGTCGGGTTTGGGCACATCCCTCCTGTTTGTTGCCCTTTTTCCACAGTGTATGTTGTTAGAGGTAAATCCCAATCCATCTGAGATGCTGTTTGCCAAACAACAAATCAAGTTCCTGCTCACAGTGAATGAAAAGGGCCAACACACCATGATGTTCCTAGATATTGGAGTGTATTTCCAGCAATTGGCTATGGGAATGTTACCAAAGCTGTTCCACATGCAATCAGCTAGGGAGGCTGCAATATGCAGAGGCCATCAGCTGATCATGAGCTTTACTTAAAATACACATGCTGCTGCCTAAGAAAAGCAGGTGGGGGTCTCCACATCCACCAGAGAGGGGTGGAGAGGCAGACAGAGGCAAATAACTGTCAGGGGGGGGTGAGAGAGTAAAACTGAAGCATGTTTGTGTCACACCCTACCACACAGGGTATCAAACCCCAGACAACTATGTAGTGTATCACAGTTAGATGCAGTTATTGGATGCCCCAAATGGGTTAATTGTTGGAGCACTCAGAACATATATGTGATGGTGAGTGACATCTGCAACAGAGATACTGTATATACACAATGACACTTGGCAGGGCCAGGTGTACAACTCATCAGTAGTGGGATTGCCACAAAAATCACTGTGCAGGTATCACATGCACCACACAGGTTATAGGTCTGGCAAAGATTATGAGGAGGTGTCAGACATTGACAGCATGCTTCAGTATGCCCATGGGGTTGTAGTGAGTGGGGATGTGGCCATACACACAACACACACAAACACACTGTGTGCCAGTACTGACATGCATGGGTGCATGTCTGCATGTGTGGTGGTCAACGGGCCAGCAGGCTATACAAGGGTAGGTGATGGGTATACCTTGGCATCAGGCCATGACAATGGTCTGCATTGTGGCTCAGGGCTGTAGTGCTGCATTTGCCCACACAGGTGGGTATTGTATCCCCATCCAGTCACCTGGTGACTATTGTGTGGGCCAATGCTGTGCACCCCTGCCATGTATGTGTTCCTTAGTCCATGACATGGATGGTGTCGGGGATGTGCACACCTCCTGCATGCATGTATAGTGACCCATTTTGTAAACACAGATTATCATAGGATGTGCCAGTCCTGCCCACCTGTGGCAGGAACTGGTAATGGGCAGCAGGTTTACCTGCACCTACATTGACAGCATGCTAACAGCATTCCCTGATGTCAGTGGCATCTGTCCATACAGGGCATGTTGTCAGGCATGGGATGTCTTTGTGGGTCACATTTAAGGCACCACAGGTGGTGCAGGTGATTGGGGAACATGGGAGGTGCACTGTCTGCATGTATGTGCATATTGGACAGATGCAGGGTGACATGCCCTAGCCCACTGCTATCACTCATAGTCACTACTGGTGGCCAATATGCAGTGTACTACCCACATATTGGCTGTTGCCTAGGCATGTATGTGTATGAGACATGAGGGGAGTGTGATCTGGGTAATACTGGGGTTGCTAACTGGATTGCCTGTGGTGTCCATTGGGGAACATGGGAGGTGCACTGTCCTGTATATATTGGACAGATGGGCAGGTGAAATGCCCTGTAGCCCACTGCTATCACTCCATAGTCACTATTGGTGGCCAATATGCAGTGTACTACCCACATATTGGCTGTTTCCTGGTATATGTGCTATGAGACATGGGTGAGAGAGTGTAATCTGGAATACTGGGTTTAACTGTGATTGCCTGCCCTTGATGTCACATGTATGGGTATGACTGCACCCCAGCCTCTCAGCTATTTTACATCTGTTATCCCAGTACAGTTGAATTGTGATATATATAGGCACCATATAGTATGCAAAACCCACCTACATTGGCCAGGGTGCACACACTCACAACCACCTCTAAAAAGGGGAGTCATTAACAAACAACACACACACACACACACACACACACACACACACACACACACACACACACACACACACACACACACACCATGTCTTGAGAACCCTACCTAACTAGTTTATTACAAACAGTATGCAGTTATAGTATTTCAATGGATATTACTGAGTACTTTCCCAAAGGTGTATTTCACAATGGATGACATCAGCAGATTACCAAAGTGGGGATTTCAAATGTACTGGTGAGTAGCCTAAAAAACATTGCTCCACAGACAGTGAGACACACAAACATCCACAACTGACATGTGTGGTATAGAACCCTGACTGAGGTCTATATCACACTACAGCATGGAAGTGTTATAGGACACACCAGGGGATTACTAGAAAACTCCTTCCCAAAGGTGTATTTCACAATGGATGACATCAGCAGGATTACCAAAGTAGGGCATTTCAAATGTACTGTGAGGGAGTAGCCTAAAATATATTGCTCCCTACACAGACAGTGAGCACACTAAACATCCACAACTGACATGTGGGTATAGAACCCTGACTGAGGTCTATATCATACATGCATGGAGCTGTTATAGGATGCACCACAGGATTACTAGAGAACTCTTTCCCCAAAGGTGTATTTCACAATGGATGACATCAGCAGGATTACCAAAGTAGGGCATTTGGGAAAGTGTAATGTGACTAGCCTATAATGCATTGCTCTGTCCACAGACATTGAACTCACACAAAACATCCAGAACTGCCCCACTCAGCAGTACGCAGTTAGGACACACTACAGAGATTACTGGCTACAACCATCCCAGAGGTGTATTTCTAGGTTGGTGACATCAGCAGCCTTGGGAAAGTTGAGTATATGAATTGTAGGAGTGTGAGTACCCTAAAAGCATTCTCTACACAGTCCCCACACACACACACACACACACACACTTGTCATATCTGGGGTTAGAACACCTATCTAACTACTTTATTACATTTCAGCAGTATGCAGTTGCAGGCCCCTATGGAGATTAATGGCTACAATCTTCCCAGAGGTGTATTTCTAGGTTGGAAAATCAGCAGCCTTGGGAAAGTTGAGTATAGGAATTCTAAGGAGTGTGAGTACACTAAAAAGTATTGCTGTGCACACAGTCAGACAGACGAAAACACACACAAGCTAGTCTGGGATTGATTACCTTCCTACTGCTGTTTTCCTTCCCATTGCCTTCCTGTTTAACCCGGCAGTGCACAAACAGAGTGCTCAAATGTGCACAGAGCTGCTATTTCCTGGTTTATTTTTTTCTTTAAAACCCTGCAGCGCACACCCCAGGCTTTGTAAAGAGTGCTAGGCAGGTTTAGACACACCCTAGCTCAGCTATGCTGCTAGGGGCAATCCCATGCCACAGGGCTCCAATCCGCTTACAGTATGCCCAACAACCCCCCCCCCTGATATCACCTATATCCTAGTCTTGCACCCAGCTATTCATACTCTTACACTGTTGGGACCTGCCTCACATGCTGGGGAAAACTGGGATTCACTATACTTCCTCTCATTAGCATAGGATTGACTGCTAATGCATAGTTAAATGTCTCACACTGAGCCTCCCCTCTTGGCAACCATTACTCACTGGCCAGGTTGTCTTCTGCCTGCCATTTGACTTGCATGGCAGAATACTGATTTTAGTTAGAATGCTTATTTTAGGTTTATTTTATTATTTTCCCCCAGATCCCATTTGCGTGCCACTGCCCTATGCTTAAACAGCCAAGATCGGTGAAAAAATTTTTTTTTTTTAATTTTTTTTGTTTGCAATGCCAATGGCCTTATACTTGGCCTTGGGATGTCTTCAGTGATATGCAGCCTTTACCTGGAGCTGTCATATCTCAGTTCGGATTTCGCAGAAACAGAGTATATTTCTGCAGATAGCACTTGTCTTGCATGGACTATTGCAAGCTTCCTGGATTGCAAAAATCAATTCATTTGCATGAATTTCTCCTGCAAATGAGGTGATTTGCAGCCAGGTTGTCCTGCATGATTAGTGCAGGAGCTGCACACCTCAGGGTTCTGGATCACACGGCAGGCATAAAGCTCCTGCACTAATCATGCACACCGTGCATGTGATGTTATTCTTGAGGCAAGGAGGCCTAATACTAGAAAATCCTATTCGGAAAAGTGGAAAAGATACTGCTCCTGGAGCCAGTCTCAGGGAATGGGCACAACTGTGCCCAGTGTACCTCATATGCTAAATTACTTAACAGAAATGCTTCACAAAGGCCTATCCTTCTCTTCCATTAAGATTCATGCCTCTGCCATCTCAGCTCATTATAATACCGAGCCACCCATTTTCTCTCATCCTCTGGTCAAACAGTTCCTGAGAGGAGCCAAAAATTTAAGACCCCCCCCCCCCTTTGAGAGCTGCCACTCCTGGCTGGGACCTTAACTTTGTATTGGAAAAGCTCATGCTTCCGCCCTTTGAACCTGCTGCCACAGCAGAGTTAAAATTCCTCTCATGGAAAACAGCTTTACTTCTAGCCATCACTTGAGCAAGAAGAGTGTCTGAATTGCAGGCCCTTATGGCCGTGGAACTCTTCATTATCTTCCATGCGGACAAGGTTTCCCTCAGGACTAACCCATCATTTATGCCCAAGGTGGTATCCAGTGTGACTTTAAACCAATCCATTCATTTGCCAACTT
>NC_056734.1:616059064-616065038 GCF_019279795.1 Protopterus annectens | reverse complement strand
ACTACCACAGATGCCCACGAATGGATGCTGCATCCGGACGCCTTCAAAGCTATCACAACGAATGGGGATTACCACAAATAGACTTATTTGCATCCCCACTCAATCACCAGCTAAAGAAATTCTGCACAAGGACGTACCACCCACTTGCTTGGAAGGTGGACTCCTATCTTTCAGTTGGAAAAACCTGACAGCATACACATTCCCACCACTTCCTTTGATGCACAAGGTACTTCTGAAGATCAAAGAGGAACGTCCAAGGATCATTCTGATAGCTCCAGACTGGCCAAGACAACATTGGTACCCATTGCTGAGGAGCATGTCTCGGGAACAAATATGGACACTACCCCTGATCCCATTACTGTTAGCACAGAACAACTACAACATCCTGCATCCAAACCTGAAAACTCTGCAGCTAACTGCCTGGAACATTACATAAGAGCAACTAACCCAAATTTATCCCAAAGGGTTAAAGACATAATCCTTGAGGCTCGTAGACCTTCAACAAGAAAGAATTATGCAGCAAAATGGAAAAGATATCTAATTTGGACTACTGCAAAGGGAGAAGATGTGGCACTGGTAAACATAGCCAACATCCTGGAGTACTTGGCAGAGCTCTTCCATACAGGCCTGTCCTATTCTTCCATCAAGATACATGCATCAGCTATTTCAGCAGAATACAGCTTGGATCCTCCTGTCTTCTCTCATCCTCTGCTCAGACAGTTTCTGAGAGGAATTAAAAATGTAAAACCTCCCAGGAAACCACCATTGCCAGCATGGGACTTGAACTTTGTGCTAGAAAAATTGACACTTCCCCCTTTCGAACCAGCAGCAACAGCAGAATTACAATTCTTATCCTGGAAGACTGCTTTCCTGTTGGCAATCACCTCAGCAAGAAGGGTCTCTGAACTACAGGCATTAATGGCAGTGCAACCCTTCCTGATCTTCCATCAAGATAGAGTGTCCATGAGAACAAATCCTACATTTATGCCTAAGGTGGTATCCAGAGTGTCTTTAAATCAGGCTATCCACCTACCTACATTCTTCCCCAACCCACAGAACAGGGAGAAAGACTCTTGCATACCTTGGATGTACATAGACAATTACGCTACTACCTGGACAGGACCAAATCCAATAGGAAAACTGACCAGCTTCTGGTAGCATATGCAACAGGAAAGGAAGGAAAACCAATTTCAAAACAGACAATCTCCAAATGGATAGGAAATTGCATTAGATTTTGTTACTCCTACCATGGAAAGAAAACTCCAGAGAACATCAGACCTCACTCCACAAGGGCTACAGCCACTACCACAGCTTTCTTACGAGTGGCTACCAAGGACATTATAGAGGCTGCTACTTGGACCTCCGTGCATACGTTTGCCAAGCATTACAATTTACCTTTATACTTTAGATCCCGAGCAGGTTTTGCCACTGCTGTTTTGCAAGGGATCCTAACTACACCATAATCTCTCCTTTTTTCCTCCTCCCCTAGTTTAGCTATGGTATTCTACCCATTTGTAAGGACTGCAGATGCATCCTTGAAGGACATAGTACAGTTTTGTACCTACCATAAATGTAGATGTCCGATAGGAATGCATCTGCAGTCAGGATTACCTCCCACCTTCCCTCTGTGGTACTCCTAGGTATTTGCCATCCTTCAGCTAGCTTGGGGGATCTATTGTGGTGTATTTGTTTGTATATATGTACATACATGCTTATTTTATGTGTTTGTTTCTACTATTTGGAAACATTGGCATTTATCCAAATTTAGCCATCCTAGAGGGCACCTGGCATCTGGGGCAAGAAACACTGAGGAAAATGGCGTCGGCTGATGCCTTTATACCCGAAAAACTGCAGCGATGACGTCGGGTGAAGTGCGACACCAGCCGAAGCCAGACCCAGACTTTGGAATCCAGCCGACCGAAGGGCTGCCTGACGACAGGACTACCCATATGTAAGGACTGCAGATGCATTCCTATCGGACATCTACATTTATGGTAGGTACAAAACTGTACTATGTTCATTGTGTTACCCTGCTGCAGTCATCACACTTGGGTTATCCTGCTGTCAGGCGGTCCCGCATGACTACCCATTCATGTCAGGCAATGCTACTCAATGCCCGCTTTACAAAAATACTTGACAACTGGATGGGAAATGGAATTCACCCTGGGTAGTACGTCTGTGCCAAAGCCTGACAGGGGCACAGGGGAATAACATTATTGGGTGGTGCATGCCTGGGAACCCCTGTGGCTAGGCTTATGTAGGGCCCAGGACCAATAGACCACTACTCACCTATGAACCTATGTGTACCACAGGCGACATCAGCCAGGGCTCAATACAGATATGACCAGCATAATGGTGGGACATTGCCAAAGCCATATGTTGCAATGTGTGCTGATGTACCAGCACCATGTTGGGGAAGTCCAGAAAGCTGCAGTTATGATGCATGTGCTGCACAATTCCCACCTCACCCCAACCCATCTGTACAATGGTGGTGCCACTGTACACCTGCATGTTTGCCCTGCATTGGCAGGGAATATGCCAGTACACATGGTGTTCTTAGTTTTAGATACTGCAATATGACACACATGTGCAAGCCACAGATGTTGAGCATTTGCAATGTAGCAGGAGATGGTGAGGGTGTGAAATCCTGAAACACAACAGTGCACTGGAGGGGAGAGAAACCCACTGAGAATGGCTGTATCTGCACACAGTCAAGGTCATGAAGTGTGGCAGACATAACCCTGACTCAATGGCACTAGTGATGGTACTGTAGGACCTCCAAGGGCTGTGCACATATTTAGCATGCAAACATGCAGGTGTGGGGAACATTTGCAGGCCTGAATGCCCACATACTGGCTCATGATGATGGCCCATGCTACTATACCCCTACCAGGTATTGTGACCGCAGTAGTACACATAGCAGTTATTGCTAGACACCATCATGATATGTGTGTGCACACATATGCACCCACAAATGGTATGCATCCCAATCAGCATCTGCACAACTGACACATATGGCTTGTAATGCAATTGACTGCCTGGTCATATGTCACATGTCAGGTATGTGTAGTGTTGCCATATGCAGTAGTGTTGTGCCATGGCATGTAATGGAAGAGAGTGCCATGTAAATAATGGTCTGTGCACTCACCATAGGTGCAGTACATTGTGTCTTTGGTTGGTCTAATGGTATTCTATCACTCATACATGCACCACTGATAACATCTGTGACTACACATCAGGCCTTCACAAAATACGTGTCCTCATATAATCCAGAAACACTTAGAGGCTGTGAACAGCAGAGGAAACATAACTGACACACAGATACACATCCTGCAATGATGTGTACACCTGTGAGGTATGGTGCACAGTACATGCCAGGCTGCTGAACAGATGCACAGCAATGCTGTGGGCATGGGTGCAGTGTGTTCCAGGGGGTGGGCCATCACCTACTAACAGAAGCCATGCATCACAGCCATGAATAATGTTGGTAACGGGGATTGACTACAGTTGCACTGCATGCTGTTGAGCACCACATGTCCTGCATGCTGACATGTGTGTAATTATAGGTCTGTGTGTGATAATGTACTGCACCATCACCTGCTATTGTGTGTGTTATGGGGTGCTGGAGTTGTCTGTAGGTGTTGTCTGGTGGAGTGTATGGGTTGTCATGTATGTTGACTGCAAGTGTGTATGTCTGTGTGTGGCCATGTCTGCACACACACGTGTGTGTGTGTGTGTGTGTGTGTGTGTGTGTGTGTGTGTGTGTGTGTGTGTGTGTGTGTACTCTTTAGCGATGATGTACAGGTTTTACAGTCTGTTCCCTGTTTTCCCCTCACAGGTGGCGAGGTGGGGCTGGGTCCCTCCTGCAGGGAATCTGTTGTCACTAATATAGTGACCATGAGGATAGATGCGTTGAGGCACAGGCAGGGTCATCAAGGGCTGCCGCTGGGCCACCATTTAACATCTCACAAGTATCCACCCCATCCACAGACACAGTCACACTGCCTCTACATACCTCATCACTGTTGGCCTTAGCTGAGGGACAGTCTATGGCTGGCATTGGCCAGGACAGTGTGCTATATATGGCATGTGTGTCAGGACACAGCAACCATAGCCAGATGTCCAGCAGGGTACCACATAATCAGATGCTCAGGGGTGCTCATCGGAGAATTGCTGGTCATCATGCCCCTGGTAGACGTACCACATCTATATCTACCACACGCATGTTCCAGGCTGTCATATAGGCACAGGCACGAATGGAACGGTACACCAGACAGGGTCCAAGGGCACAGAGGGCTCATCACACATCTGTAAAGACTACATCCATGACCTAGCAGGTGCCATTCGTAATTACACTGAGGTTGTGGTGGGGTAAGACATTGGATCTCATCAACAATGTCATGTCCATGTGTCAGGACAGGGCGGGACAGTTGCTACGGCCATGTGGACGTATGCCAGCAACATCGGCAGCTGGAGGTCACCGTGAATGTCCCACCAGTCACAGCCGCTCCCGTAGTGGCAGTACCAGCCCCAGCACTGTGGGGGGGTGCTGTCCATAGACCGTCGTAGCAGACCATGTGCACGTGGTCCTGGCCAGTCCCAGGAGGGACCTGGATCCAGTGGGCATTTGTCAACCTCAGGGGACAGTACCCTATCTGGCTTTGTACCCGATACTGCCTGTGACATCCCTGCCAGGCACAGGTCCCATGTCCATGGCCAGAGATGGTGAATTGCAAACCCTGCCAGGTACAGTCTGCAGCTCTCTCACAAATCCCAGTATAGGGCAGCCACGTTGGAACTGTGTGCATGCGGACACACACACATAAACAACAAACCTAGGGCAATCACATATCTGCACACATGACATCACCATTGGCCCATAACACTACTCAGCCCCCTGACACATACACACACACACACACACACACACACACACACACACACATATACACGTTGTCAATTGTATGGCTCAGCCTAGGCCTCTGGCAAATCAACAACACACCCTGTGCATATGATGATACCTGGACACATCCTGTCATCCATAACATCGATGCAGGGACAGGCTAATATGGTGCTGATGCACTGGGTGACTGTACAACAGTGTAGCAATGGAATGCTGTGTAGCATGTTGTCAGCAGTAAAGTGAAATGCTAACATCCTGGAAGGTGTAGCTGTGCAGCCATAATGCATTATAGCTGTATAGTTGTAATTAACAATGTTGTATTGTTTTCACCATTATCTATTCTGATTGTGTTGTGGTTGTCCATGTGCCACATGGCTGATGGGTGTAGTGGTGTCAGCAGGCTTTCTACAGTGGACACCAGCAAGTGTAGTGGGTGGTACACATGACATGGCTGGGTACAACAAACAGAGCCTTTGGTTTGGATGCAGTACAGTTACAAGACTGTACACATGGAAGTATGTCCCCATGCAGGTAACACATCTGTTGCCCATGTAATACCACCAAGACAGGATAGGCACAACCACACACTGGTATATACATAGTCTGCTGTTTGAATGACATTGAACATGCTAACAGCATGGTGTATACCCCTTTCCCCACTCTACTGTGATCCTCACCTCAGTAACATGGGTGTGCCAATGCCGGTGGCATAGCCCTACCCTTAGGAGGGTGTGAGGTGCTCTACTACTGTGAATGGTGTAAACAACAACTAACCAAGCTGATAACATATGCTGTACAGTATTACAGACAGCTATGTGGGGGGATAGATGCAACAGTAACTGCAATGATGGTAAATGTGTCCACAACAGCCACACCCAGTGAGTTATAGCAACCCCATTATTACTGCACACCTCTACAGTGTGGAGGAGGGCATTAACACATCTACAACCTGTGAAGGACTGTATGTCCACGGGATGGCACCTGTGGAATGTTGGCATTTGCCAAGCAGTCCTGGGGGAAACATTCTGTGAATGGAGTTAGATCCCTTAACATCTACACGCATTCCTACAT
>NC_056734.1:616019064-616054064 GCF_019279795.1 Protopterus annectens | reverse complement strand
GGTGTGTGAAGAAGGTCACATCTGCTTCTAACATGTGTGCCATTGGCTACTAACAGCTATCCTCAGGAAATCATTGTAATGTACTGCTGCTAGCATGTAATGGCCCTGTGGACTACAGCAGAGATATTGGTCAATATATATGGAAATCCTGACACACCCTGTATAGTCCAGAGGTATACACAAGCCCTAAGTGCACATGTGTAACATGCCTGCTAATATGGCTGTAGACAGCCATGCAGATGGGTATAACACATAACGACTGGTATACATTTGCCACCAGGGGTTATGCATTCACACACTCCTGTCTGGCCTGACACATAATGACTGCTGGTGCAGGGGTGCCATGTCCCCATACTACCCACTAGATGTTGACATACATCTGTACAGCATCCCACTGCTCTGTCTGACATACATGACTTTTAAGGGATGCATAGCAGCAGTACATCTGGCAATTATCTGCACATGACATCTCACTGGGTAAGTACACTATGCTGCTAGGCATGTAACAATGCATTGTGCAGGCTACAGGCGGACTGGCTCAACACTGGCCTACATCCCCTATGGAGGAATGCACATGTACCTGCATATATAGCAGGCTCCATAGGCATGTCACAGCACAGGGTAAGATACACATGTATGAAAGTGCATAACCACAACCAATGTGAACACTGCCACAGCCTCATATGGTAAGCTAGCATAATATTCCAGTATATGGACTATCTGTTCCACACCATCCTCATATGTGCCACTCATAGAATGACCCTACAAATACTGGGCTGCTACACAGTTTGGTCTGATGGCTGTTTGTGATGTGGGACATGTGTGTATGGCTGTACGAACATGTACGCCAATACGGTACCATGCAGTGGGGCAGCATGTAACATCAGATAGGAGGGGAGCTAGAACAATGAGATCTACCACAGTCTGTACACAGGCTAAAGTACATATTAACAATACACACACTGCCAACATTCACCACAAGTACACAGACCTCAGTACTGTACAATCATCAACAGAATGTCCAGGTTATGTCATGAAATATAACCCCTACTATACATAACATGTGTAGCAGTCTGATATATCACTGGCTTGTTATCAGATATGATGACACTAATTATGGTGTATGGCACATATGCACCACTTCATGCATGGCATATGTACAAAAGTTGACAGAGGTGTGGCTGGAAGCACATACACAGGGCCAATACTGACATGTTACTGTGATACCCTCATACCTTTACTGTTGTAACAGGGTTTGTTGCAACATATAACCTATGAGGGATATGAAGTCAGTAATTGACATGGCCTTCACCATCTACCTACTGCAATCCTCATATACCTTCTGCAGTCCACAGATATATTCTCCATGGCTAACACATGAAACCAAAGGCACAACACTGCCCAATCTGCAGATGACCCTGCAGATGGGGATTCCTCATAAACATGGAACTGACATGGCAGGTATTGCAACATGTATGACAGCCACATCCAGATAAACACAGTTAAACCAACATTACTCCAAATGCAGTATAGCAGCACTTACAGTCTGTAGTCAGGTTGGGCACATCCTCCTCCTGTTTGTTGCCCTCTTTCCACAGTGTATGTTTAAGTTAGAGGTAAATCCTCAATCCATCTGAGATGCTGTTTGCCAAACAACAAATCAAGTTCCTGCTTACAGTGAATGAAAAGGGCCAACATCACCATGATGTTCCTAGATATTGGAGTGTATTTCCAGGTAATTGGCTATGGGAATGTTACCAAAGCTGTTCCACATGCAATCAGCTAGGGGAGGTCTGCAATTCGTGCAGAGGCCATCAGCTGACCATGAGCATTACTTAAAATACACATGCTGCTGCCTAAGAAAAGCAGGTGTGGGTCTCCACATCCACCAGAGAGGGGGTGTGAGAGGCAGACAGAGGCAAATAACTGTCAGGGAGGGGTGAGAGAGTAAAACTGTAGCATGTTTGTGTCACACACCTACCGGCACAGGGTATCAAACCCCACGACAACTATGTAGTGTTATCAGAGTTAGATGCAGTTATTGGATGCACCACATGGGTTAATTGTTGTGGAGCACTCAGAACATATATGTGATGGTGAGTGACATCTGCAACAGAGATACGGTATATACACAATGACACTTGGCAGGGCCAGGTGTACAACTCATCAGTAGTGGGATTGCCACAACACATCACTGTGCAGGTATCACATGCACCACACAGGTTATACGGAGGTCGTAAGGACAAAGATTATGAGGAGGTGTCAGACATTGGACAGCATGCTTCAGTATGCCCATGGGGGTTGTAGTGAGTGTGGATGTGGCCATACGCACCATACGACACACACACAAACACACTGTGTGCCAGTACTGACATGCATGGGTGCATGTCTGCATGGGTGTGTGGTGGTCAACTGTGCCAGCAGGCTATACAAGGGTAGGTGATGGGTATACCTTGGCATCAGGCCATATGACAATGGTCTGCATTGTGGCTCAGGGCTGTAGTGCCTGCATTTGCCCACACAGGTGGGTACTGTATCCCCATCCAGTCACCTGGATGACTATTGTGTGTGGCCAATGCTGTGCATCGCCTGCCATGTATGTGTTCCTTAGTCCATGACATGGATGGTGTCTAGGATGTGCACACCTCCTGCATGCATGTATAGTGACCCATGTTGTAAACACAGATTATCATAAGATGTGCCAGTCTTGCCCACCTGTGGCAGGAACTGGTAATGGGCAGCAGGTTTACCCTGCACCTACATTGATAGCATGCTAACAGCATTCCCTGGTGTCAGTGGCATCTGTCCATACAGGGCATGTTGTCAGGCATGTTATGTCTGTTGTGGGTCACATGTGAAGGCACCACAGGTGGTGCAGGTTTTGATTGGGGAACATGCGGGAGGTGCACTGTCTGCATGTATGTGCATATTGGACAGATAGGCAGGGTGACATGCCCTCTGTAGCCCACTGCTATCACTCAATAGTCACTACTGGTGGCCAATATGCAGTGTACTACCCACATATTGGCTGTTGCCTAGGCATGTATGTGTATGAGACATGAGTAGTGAGTGTGATCTGGGTAATACTGGGGTTGCTAACTGCGATTGCCTGTGGTGTCCATTGGGGAACATGGGGGAGGTGCACTGTCTGCATGTACGTGGATATTGGACAGATGGGCAGGGTGAAATGCCCTCTGTAGCCCACTGCTATCACTCCATAGTCACTATTGGTGGCCAATATGCAGTGTACTACCCACATATTGGCTGTTTCCTAGGTATATGTGCATATGAGACATGGGTAGAGAGAGTGTAATCTGGGTAATACTGGGGTTGCTAACTGTGATTGCCTGCCCTTGATGTCACATGTATGGGTATGACAATGCACCCCAGCCTCTCAGCTATTTTACATCTGTTATCCCAGTACAGTTGACATTGTGATATATAGTGGAGGCACCATATAAGAAATATGCAAAACCCACTCTACATTGGCCACGGGTGTCACACACTCACAACCACCTCTAAACAGGATACGAGTTACAAACATATACACACACACACACACACACACACACACACACACACACACACACACACACACACACACCATGTCTTGGAGTAGAACCACTACCTAACTAGTTTATTACAATACAACAGTATGCAGTTATAGTATGCGCAATGGATATTACTGGAGTACTTCTTCACCAAAGGTGTATTTCACAATGGATGACATCAGCAGATTACCAAAGTGGGGCATTTCAAATGTACTGCGAGTGAGTAGCCTAAAACACATTGCTCCCTACACAGACAGTGAGACACACTGAAAACATCCACAACTGACATGTGTGGGTATAGAACCCCTGACTGAGGTCTATATCACACTACAGCATGAAGCTGTTATAGGACACACCACGGGGATTACTAGAAAACTCCTTCCCCAAAGGTGTATTTCACAATGGATGACATCAGCAGGATTACCAAAGTAGGGCATTTCAAATGTACTGTGAGGGAGTAGCCTAAAATATATTGCTCCCTACACAGACAGTGAGACACACTGAAAGCATCCACAACTGACACGTGTGGGTATAGAACCCCTGACTGAGGTCTATATCATACTATAGCATGGAGCTGTTATAGGATGCACCACAAGGATTACTAGAGAACTCTTTCCCCAAAGGTGTATTTCACAATGGATGACATCAGCAGGATTACCAAAGTAGGGCATTTGGAATGTGCTACATGTGACTAGCCTATAATGCATTGCTCTGTCCACAGACATTGGAACTCACACAAAACATCCAGAACTGCCACACTCCAGCAGTACGCAGTTACCGGACACACTACAGAGATTACTGGGCTACAACCATCCCAGAGGTGTATTTCTAGGTTGGTGACATCAGCAGCCTTGGCAAAGTTGAGTATATGAATTGTAAGGAGTGTGAGTACCCTAAAAAGCATTACTCTCTACACAGTCACACACACACACACACACACACACACTTGTCATATCTGGGGTTAGAACACCTATCTAACTACTTTATTACATTACAGCAGTATGCAGTTGCAGGACGCACTATGGAGATTAATGGGCTACAATCTTCCCAGAGGTGTATTTCTAGGTTGGTAAAATCAGCAGCCTTGGCAAAGTTGAGTATATGAATTCTAAGGAGTGTGAGTACACTAAAATGTATTGCTGTGCACACAGTCAGACAGACAAGACACACACACACAATTGCTATGTCTGGGATTAGAACACTTACCTTCCTACTGCTGTTTTTCCTTCCCATTGCCTTCCTGTTTAAGGCCAGGGGCACGCTGCACAAACAGAGTGCTCAAATGTGCACAGAGCTGCTATTTCCTGGTTTACTTTTTTTTTTTTTTCTTTAAAACCCGGTGCGTGGTGCGCACACCCGCTTAGGCTTTGTAAAGAGTGCTAGGCAGGTTTAGACACACACCCTAGCTCAGCTATGCTAAGCTAGGAGCAATCCCATGCCACAGGGCTCCAATCCGCTTACAGTATGCCCAACACCCCCCCCCCATGATATCACCTATATCCTAGTCTTGCACCCAGCTATTCATACTCTTACACTGTTGGGACCTGCCTCACATGCTGGGGAAAACTGGGATTCACTATACTTCCTCTCATTAGCATAGGATTGACTGCTAATGCATAGTTAAATGTCTCACACTGAGCCTCCCCTCTTGGCAACCATTACTCACTGGCCAGGTTGTCTTCTGCCTGCCATTTGACTTGCATGGCAGAATACTGATTTTAGTTAGAATGCTTATTTTAGGTTTATTTTATTATTTTCCCCCAGATCCCATTTGCGTGCCACTGCCCTATGCTTAAACAGCCAAGATCGGTGAAAAAATTTTTTTTTTTTAATTTTTTTTGTTTGCAATGCCAATGGCCTTATACTTGGCCCTTGGCATGCTTCTTCAGTGATATGCAGCCTTTACCTGGAGCTGTCATATCTCAGTTCGGATTTCGCAGAAACAGAGTATATTTCTGCAGATAGCACTTGTCTTGCACGGACTATTGCAAGCTTCCTGGATTGCAAAAATCAATTCATTTGCATGAATTTCTCCTGCAAATGAGGTGATTTGCAGACCAGGGCTTAGTCCTTGCATGATTAGTGCAGGAGCTTTCGTGCACACCCCTGCAGGCTGTTTCTGGATCACACGGCAGGCATAAAGCTCCTGCACTAATCATGCACACCGTGCAGGGCATAGAGAATCCAGGGGCATATGTCTATGTTAGCTAAAATACAATTTTTTTTGTTAAAGTAGATAACGTGTTTAATCCCAGTTTTAAACTAAATCATTTAGCCCTAGTGGGAAACGCACTTCCATCCTCATTTGCCAGTGCCTGTCTTTTCCTATGACTATACCAGTGCCTCAGCTATTGCACATAATTTCCACCTTTTGCAGTACAAAAGATAAATATTTTATGGATGTTCTGCATTTTATAGAGTGCCTGTAATTGTTTCCTCATGTTATTATAGGGAGGTAATCCTTAATATATTAGGATAACTTACTACATTTTTTCAAGGACTTGCCCTGTGGTTGCTCAAACCAGTGATGATAGGTCTCATCCCTGTATGCAAATAAGAATGTATGCATGGAGCATGATGGGAGTGGTGGTGGCAGCCATTGAGGTGAGGAGGCTAGACATGTCACCACTGTGGGTGGGGTTAGCATACACATGTAAATGCTCTCAGAGAGAGTACAAAACACCTCCAAAGCCTGCTAGAATGCTAGTAGTTCATGTACAAGGCACTCTTTCTGGGCAAAGGACGATTGGTGGAGCCTATCACACACTATACACTACCACTATAATGGTCTTCCTGTCCATGCATTTTTCCTGAACCTTTCTCTAATTAATAGTGACTGTTTTCTAAATAATAATCTGGCACATCAGTCACATGTCCCTTTCTCTTCATTATTTATTTATTTTGTTAACCAGGATAATCTGCCTGGTACAAAGCTGTTTTTCAGTGGTCATCCAGAAAGTGTTCCACAGCATCATGCACAGTTATAAGAAGGACAAAATTACGCAGTCCTGTCAAAATTTACATAGATAATAAAGTAATTAAAGACAGCAAGAGACTTAACAGCAACGTGATAACAATTATATAATTAGTAGTCAGAATATCTTAAGGCAGGAAAGGCTCCACAATAAGTGATATACAATGGTACCATAGAAGACATACAGTCTTCAAAAACAAAAAAAGGATTACACACACTTACAACAGCTAGATAAAGAAAAGTATGAACTTATAAACTTTTTAGTTTTTTTTACATTTCCAGGACTGGGTTGGTATACTTTATTTGAATGGTTAGCTATAGAGTACAGTGCAGTAGGTGATTATTACTGATTGGTTAAGGAGAAAAATAAAGGCATTAGGTTATAGAATTAGTAGGGGGTGGTAGATTTAAAAATAAGAATAATGGGGTATGTTTGGTACAGATGTAGGTGCAATGTAATAAGAGAGTAGGAAGGAAATAAAATAAAGATATTCGTGAGCACTGCTAGAATACAAGAAGAGCTGGTGGGGGACTCATCTGAGTTTGGTTATAATGTTAATTATGCTTTTTCTCAGTTGTGGCATATGGGTTTGAGATACTGATGTACATGTCTGGTCACTAGCACATGGACAAAGCTAGTTATTTATAAGTTGAGTCTTTAAACTAGTCATGAATTCTTTAAAGTTTGGATCTGTTTTCATGTCTGCTGGGATGGAGTTCCCGACATTTGCTACACACACTAAATGGAAAGACTTCCTGGATTGATTACATCATTTTATGATAAGGATTTGATTTTGTTTTTCAGAACTTAAAAGCATAAATGACTTAATTTTTTGCTAGACTGATCAGACCAAGACACCTGTATAGTTTGAAAGGAATATTGTAGACCGCCTTCAGTTTTGTTAGAAGATTTTTGAATTCCAGCCAGACGTACTCCTTTAAAGCTATACAGTGGTGAGTGTTGTTAGGAAGATTTTTGGAAATGTAACTATTATTTTGTAACATTTTTCCCAGTCTGATTAGGTGAGTTTTCTGAGTATGTGTACGTATGAATGTTAAGTATAGTAGGCCTGGGAAAAAAACGTGTGTGAAATTTTGAGTAAGAAATAATCTTAGTATTAGACATTTTAATATATATATATATATATATATATATATATATATATATATATATATATATATAAATTTCCCTCCTTTTTATAAAAACATTCTTTTTTTTCTCCAACTAAAGCATATAGTCTTGGATTAGCCCTTAAAATATTCCACGTTTTTGAATTTATATTCCTGCTATCAATAGCATAGTCCAAAACCATAAATCTGTAAACTGTCTTGTTCTCCTTATTCCTCCTTAGTACATTGTGTTTAATAACACTAATAGGTGCATATAAATAATGTAATTTATTATCTACCTCTGAAGTTGTTCCTACCAACAAATTTACTGAAGTTTGCTGAACACGATGAAATAATTTCAAAGGTTCATAGGAAGTTACTAGGCTATCACCCCTGAGGCCCTTATAAGCACAGTCTAAAGTTTAGCTCATGTTTAGACAAGTCGGCACCCAAAGCCTCTGTCCAGTAGGGACACAGGTAGAATCCCAGGGGTGTATTTTCTGTTTCCCATTCAGTTATCCAGGTTATTTGGAGACAAATTAAATGAAATAAGCTAAAACAGAATGATTTGTATAGCAATTTATTTACTAGAAAAAACATGCCACTACCAAAAAGTACACTCTTGTGTAACAGTTCCTGTGCCAATGCATTGGTGCACAGACCTAATCCGGACTGATAAGTACATTCCAGCAAAGCAGTCCCTGGTACCAGACAGAGCACATGGCTAATGCAAGGCAGTAATTATATTCTAGTCATTCAGCTGCTGCTGTCACTTATTAGGACCAATACCTAGTCCTGACCTAAGGACATCTTAGTACTCTTCTGGAGAGCATAACAGCTCAGTGAGGGTTCTTTAAGCAAGCGTGGTTTGTGCAAAGTAACATCACTGAAATTGCTTGCAGTGTTAATGGACTTTGTACTTCTCCCCAATGTTGCATGGCAGGGAGTTGTTACATATAACCTTGGGGTGTGGGGATGTAACAAATGGAGGGTAGATTCAATGGACGTAGTTGTATCAACGGCACACAGTAAAATTACCTTTGCATGCTGAGACATCTGTCGCTTTAATGCTTTTTGCCATTTGTTACCATTAGTAGTATTAATGAATTGTCATTATTGTTTATCACTGACATCTTTTAATTGTTTTACAGACACTAAGCATATGTCATTACCTTATTCTTAGAATGGGAAAGGTTTCTGTGCCTTCAGAGAAGGAAAGGCCAAAAAAAAAAAGCATACATTAAGACTAATCTTACTCACATAAGTGATACCTCCACAGGAGTGATTTTCCAGACGTACAGGGAACAGTGCAGAATACATACCTAACACAGTCATGCAATTATATCCAAAAGTGTAATCATTCAGCATTAGCCATGTGCTCTGATGTCTGTTGAATGATTACTTTTGGATATAATTGCGTGACTGTTAGGTACAGTATGAATTCCCACATGTCTGGAAAATCACTCCTGAGAGGTATCAGTTACCCTAAACAGCATCACCTATTCCTTACTATGGGGACTTCACTAAGGAAATTACTGTGGCTCAGTTTTTGAGCAACTTGGGAATGGATTATACAACATTTCTCAATACATGGATAGTCACTCTCATAGGATATAAAGCTGCAGAAATATGTGAATTTTCTCCCCTCCTAATTGAATGCACATACGAGCATTGCTAGATGACTAGCATATTGTCCATCCTGGGTATGAATTTCTGTCTAGCTGGAGATGTATTCCTACAGCATCTACCTTGAATGCACAGTACACAGAGAAAGGGAGATTTGAGTAGAACAGCCTAGTAACTAAACAGTGCAGAATACAAAAACATTCTACAGCAACGGAGAATGCACAAGGTGCTTAATTCTGCCATATTACCATTCTGTAAGACTAGCAACAAATGACCATAATATGTTTATCTCTTGATTTTTTTTAAACAAATGTTCAAAATGTAATGTATTAGATATCATCTCAGGAATTGCAGGAGGTCTCTTATGTGATTTTTGTCCTGAAATGTGAATTCACAGAAGAATGTTTACAAAATTATCCTACAAAGTATAAATGAGAATGAACTGTTGCCTGCTTCATGAGGAATGGTCTGATGGCTTGTTGAAAACCATCAACAAAAATTATAAGCAACTTCCAAATCATGACTTTCAAAGTCTCACAGATAAGAATATAATGGAGGTAAGTCCCCAGAGTTAATTGTTAGTTATGGAAGAAAAGAAACATGCAAAACCTGATCAGTTTAAGTTATCAGTCTATAATCTGTGTGACATTGTCTTATCATCTACATAATCATATTATAATCCCATCCCGAAGCGTGATACTGCACAATCAGTATGGTATCACCCTTTGTTGAGTCCTATCCTGAGGTGTGATACTGAACAATCAGTATGGCATCACCCTTTGTTGAGTCCTATCCTGAGGTGTGATACTGAACAATCAGTATGGCATCACCCTTTGTTGAGTCCTATCCTGAGGTGTGATACTGAACAATCAGTAAGGCATCACCCTTTGTTGAGTCCTGTCCTGAGGTGTGATACTGAACAATCAGTACGGCATCACCCCTTGTTGAGTCCTATCCTGAGGTGTGATACTGCACAATCAGTATGGTATCACCCTTTGTTGAGTCCTATCCTGAAGTGTGATGCTCTACAATCAGTATACTATTACCCTTTGTTGAGAAAACTACACAACAGTTCAGGCAGAGCCCCAGAGATAGGTTAAAGAGGTGATAATTATCTTTAAATAATAGGTTTAATAGGCACCTGCATTCTTGGGTATGGAAAAGCTGGGTTCATAACAATCCAAAAAGAAAATACCTGCAATGTAAAATTTGACAAAGACTGATTAGTGAAAGCCACTCTCAGTAAATCTGAAATCATGGGATCATAGGAGATTACTAGGCTATCGACCAGGAGGTCATTTAGAGCCTAGCCATTTCATCCTATTGTAATACAATAGAAATAGGTTCATAGGTTCATACTAGGCTATCTGCCCTAGGGCATTTATAAGCCTAGCCAGAGTGTGTTTGGCTTTCGCCACCCATTTTAAATTAATTTTGCTATGCCTTTTTTTGAGGTTAGTATACTGTGCCTCTGTCTAACAGTGACACAGAAGTGATAGCCGGGGTAAACCTATGATCTCCCATCCACTCATCAAGATTCCTCTTGAAGAGAGTCAGTGTGGGACTCTGCCTAACCTGGACTGGGATTTTATTCCAGAGTGAAGGGAGCCTCTGGGTTATGAATCTGTCCCTCCAGCATGTCCTATTTATTTCAGTGCTGAGGTTCAAGTCTCTCGAGCACGTAGCTCGATGGGATTTGGATTTTCTGAGGTGCAGCATGTCCATTAATTCCAGGTTGGACATGGCTTTATACGTCAGGCACAGATCGCCTCTGAGCAGGTGGAATGCCACTGAGTAGAGCTGGAGTTTCTTTAACCAGGCAGCATATGGCATCTGTTTGAGCCCTTTGATCCTCTTGGTGAGGTACTTTTGGGGTCTTTCCAGTTGCTGCAGGTGTCTGGTAAGGTACATCCCAAAAGGGGCATTGTACTCAATTATGGGCCTGATGAGGGATGAGTAAAGAGGCGATGACCTCCCTGATCTAGATGTGAATCCCTTCATGATTAGGTGGGCTATATAAAATGTTTTTCTAACCACTTTGGCCACGTGGTTGTCAAATGAGAGATTGCTATTAACTTGGGTTCCCAGGTCCCTAATGACTTCTTCTGTACTTAGTGGATTACCACCTATGTGGTAATTTGTGGGCACTTTGTTTTTGCCAAAGGGAATGACTATACACTTTTTGGCATTTAGCTTGAGGCCATGGCTCTGGCACCAGTTGTCTGTTTCTATGAGGCCCTTTTGGAGGATGCTTGTGTCGGCTGGAGAGTTGATTATGGTGCCCAGTTTGCAGTCATCTGCGAACTTGGTCAGCCACAGTCCTTCCGTGTTGGCCTGTACCACCGAGAAATATATACCGAACAAGAGAGGTCCCAGGACTGAGCCTTGTGGGACGCCAGTTGTAACTGGTTTGGAGTCTGACATGGCTCCAGCAATTCTAACCATGTGGGTTCTGTCCTTGAGCCAGTTTGCAACCCATCTAGTGACATAGGGGTTTATATTTAAGCTGGTGAGCTTATCTATAATGCCCGAGTGGGGTATTGTATCGAAGGCTTTTGCGAGGTCCAGGTAGGCTGTGTGGACCACCTTCCCCTCGTCAATGGCCTTGGTGACTGTTTCAAAGAAATTGACCAGGTTTAAGAGGCAGGATCTGCCCTTAACAAAGCCAAACTGGGTAGGATCCAGTGTCTGTAGGTCCCCAATATCTTTATTTATGAGGTCCATGATGATCCTTTCCATAGCTTTGCAGAGCAAGCTAGTCAGGCTTATGGGGCGATAGTTTCCAGGATCCGTTGAGGCACCACCTTTGTGGAGAGGGACCACTGTTGCTGTACGCCACTCTTTGGGTACATATCCTGTAGTAAGGCTAAGATTGAACAGTAGTTTTATGTTTGGGTTTAGCTCTTCTTGGAGTTCATGTAGGACGCAGCCTGGGACACCATCAGTTAGTTATGCTAGTCAATACCCAATATTGCATTTAGTATGACTGCCCATGTCCAGAAAGGTTGTGGGCTCTATCCCCGGTAAGAATTTATGGTACCCCATCGACTCATCTAGGTTCCTCTTGAACAGTGTCATAGAGGTGCTCTGTTTCACATCATGCCAACCCACCCAACTATATAACTCTGCAGTTGTATAACAGTGTGAAAAAGTATACAGTTTGTGATTATATAAAGTGTTTTTTTTCTTTTTTTTTGGTGAACTGCCTTTGTAATATTGTCCATTGGACAATCTGCAGCTGATTATCTGTCTGGCTCCTGAAAAGTTATAACAGTGTAGAATATGGAAATATCTGTATACCTTTTTTCATTATATTCTATTGGATTTTTAAAGAATGAGGCCATGAAAAATATACTGCAAGAGATCAACCCATGCCAAGGCAAAATTAACAGAGCAAATAAAAATATATTATAGTGAAGTAAATAAAACACAAACTGTGACTAAAACAATACAGAATGAATGTTATAATAATGGCACGTATTAAGATTTCATGCAGGTGTTTTCAACAAGCCAGTTATGGGATCCAACTTTGTGAACAGCACGAGTGAAATTATGCAGCTCTTCCTCAAATGATCATTTCATAAAGTAAATGAATTATTATCCTTTAATCCTGAATTCTGCATTAACAGTCTGGAACACAATGATATGCCATTGCATAGAAGTTACTGTGATAATCTGGAAAAAAAATCATTTTCAGGGAAAATCAGGTTACAGGCATTTTTTAGTGTCTCTCTCAGGCCTGAGTATTTAAAAAATGTGGGTAAGTGTTACTAACTACCAGATTTATGAGGGTACATTTGATTATGTATACATTCCATTGTAACTTATCAGTCCACATATCTGAGGGGCTGTATGTTGACCTACTGGTTTTATTCTTAAAACATGTCAGCAGTTTGTAACACCTTAGTTACTGCACCAGCAGAGATTCATTTTTACTTATACCAGATGAACGGTGCCATAGAATGTGCATTTTCACTGCATTGATACATTCCCTGCTAACAGCTTCAATCAAATGAGTTTTGGATGATAACTACTTTTGACATTAATAGATAAAGACTGTATTATGACAACAGCACTGCCTTAGCATTGCACACCTGATATTTGTGTGGGATGGGAGACTATGTTACTCAGGTACACTGTACACCTGACATCTGTGGGATGGGAGACTGTTACTCAGGTATACTGTACACCTGACATCTGTGGGATGGGAGACTGTTACTCAGGTACACTGTATACCTGACATCTGTGGGATGAGAGACTATGTTACTCAGGTACACTGTACACCTGACATCTGTGGGTTGGGAGACTATGTTACTCAGGTACACTGTACACCTGACATCTGTGGATTGGGAGACTATGTTACTCAGGTACACTGTACACCTGACATCTGTGGGATGGGAGACTACATTACTGAGAAACACTGCACACCTGACATAGCTGTGGGATGGGAGACTGTTACTGAGTTACACTGTACTCCTCACACATGTGAGATGGGAGACTGTTACTGAGTTACACTGTACTCCTCACACGTGTGAGATGGGAGACTGTTACTGAGTTACACTGTACTCCTCATACGTGTTAGATGGGAGACTACATTACTGAGTTATACCATACACCTAACATATCTGTGGTATGGGAGACTGTTATTGAGTTACACTGTACTCTTCACACGTGTGAGATGGGAAACTGTTACTGAGTTACACTGTACTCCTCATATGTGTTAGATGGGAGACTACATTACTGAGTTGCATAGGATGACATATGGCACATTAACTTATGATATATTAAGTAACAGGAAAGTGTTTCACATCATCGGTTCTGGCAATGTGAAACTTCCTGCAGTATGACATCCCCACATTAGAGACTTCCACTGCCTTCTCAGGAGAGGTCACTTTCCCCAGATACAGAAAGTGTGTCTGTGCTTTGACCAAGTCACATAGCCTGTTAATACAATGTGAGAATGACATTTGAGTTTGTAAGCTGCAATGATGTGTCCTTTGATGATAAAGTATTACATTTTATTTATGAAGCAATTCTTCTTTCTAGTAAACAAGTATTCTTTGTTTGTAAATATTGTGTTTTTGGTTTCTTATAAGCTGTATCTTTTTTTGGGGGGGACAGTATTTGGAGTATGGGAGATTTTGTTATACCATAAACAGGGGTTTTCTCCAACTTGGAGTAAACTTATAATTATAATAAGGTAATGGTACAAGGTCTGCAGCCATCATAAAAAGAGATACTTGTTTTGTACTATTGTATTTACATTTCTTGTTTGTCTTTAATTGTTTGGCTTAATTTATTTGAATTCTCAGCTATTGTACAGGAATTCCACAAATGTATGCCATATAACAAATGATTCTGTGGCATCATATTAAAAGTCGTTCTCTCTCATTTACTCTCTTATGCATTACTTGGGCATCACTAGTAAGGAAAAATTATGTATCCACAGGCTGTAAGCATAAATGATGTGTAAACTCATTTTATAATGGTGTAATTTATTACTTGTATTACCATTACACTGAAATAGACATCCGCGGTGGTGCAGCGGTAGCATTGTTGCCTCACAGCAAGAGGTTCTCCCTTTCGATTCTCGGCTGGAGTGCGGGGAGTGCCTTCTGTGCGGAGTCTGCATGTCCTCCCCGTGGTTGGGTGGGCATTCGAAAGACATGTGTAAATGGGTGTGCCTTCGTTGAAGGTTGAACGTCGAGCTGGCACCTCGGCATTTGTGAAAATCTACTGCCAATCATTAGCGGACCGGAGTTTCGCTGTGGCGACCCCTAACTGGGAAAAGCCGAAAGACAAACAACAACATTACCATTACACTGAAATGATATTTATGATATTGTTTTGCGAACATTTAACCTTGTGATTTGTACAGTCGCTGACAGAAGATCCTTTCTGGATCTCCAACCATCTACATTCTCAGCAAGAAAATATAAATAAATAAATAAATAAATAAATAGCATGTTCTCAAACAAACAGAATGTTACTTAGTATAGTAATATATGCATTCCTCCTCAAACTTAAATTTAAAATAATTATTTTTTGTCTTCTAGCCAAACACTTATAATTTTATGTTATGACTGACAAATTAAAAATACATTTCACTACCCAAAATGTAAGGTACAGATCCAGTTCATGCAGTTAATGGTCTCAGTTATTCATTTTCATACATATACAATTTTACATAGAATCGAGGTTTGATATGTTCAGTCTCATATTTTAGGTCATGTTTCACTGACTTGCTATCACCTAAATCCCTTCCCTTGGCATTTTACACCAGACCAGTGCCTCCCTTGAGGCCTAGCTCCACTACCATTTGCCTTAGAGGCTGTTCTACACACAAGACACTCTAACATCGTGATTGCTGTGACAGGTCCATAGGAAAGTCTAAAATTACTTAATTCACTTTTACTTGCTGTGACATGTCCATAGGAAAGTCTAAAATTACTTAATTCACGTTTACTTCAGTTTTAGCATTCCTAGTAATTATAATCATTCCCATTCTTTCAGCTGCCAAGTTATTACACTCACATAATCAGTAATGGGACCACTGCCTCACAAATGCATTAGTCTGTATTTATAAAGACAATCTGCCAACTCGTGACACATTATTTACAGATTGTACATCTTCATCTGCATCATTTTAGCTGAGCATTTTCCAAACGTGCATCACATCATCCAAAGATACTGTTTTTTTCTGAATGTATACCACATGTAAGTTGTTCCATCGATGATCAAAGCTGATCATCATAGACACTTATAAATGACCTATGGTGTGTCACAAATGTTTCTACTATAGTAACACTCTATTCTGTTCTATTGTCCTAAATCAACATTCATCTCTTGTGTTCATAGATTCATAGGTTTGTACTAGGCTAATGGCCCTGGAGCCTTTACAAGCCTAGCCCATAGGATTACCATGGCATCGTGCCACCCAACCTTAGTTCCCAGTTCTTCTGTTGAGTAAAGCCACTGGAGTGATCCCTGGGGTAAATTTCCCACCCACTCGTCAAGATTTCTCTTGAAGAGGGCCAGTGAGGTGGTCTGTTTGACATGTATGGGAAGTCTATTCCATAATTTGGGCATTCTTTGGGTTATGAATCTGTCCCTCCAGCATGTTCTGTTGATTGTGGTAGTGAGGTTGAGGTCTCTGGAGTGTGTAGTGTGGAGGGATTGGGATTTCTTTAGCTGTAGCATTTCTACCAGAGCTGGGTCAGACATGGCTTTGTAAGTCAAGCAGAGATTGCCTCTAAGTAGGCGATATGAGACAGAAAATAGGGAGTTTGAGTCTGTCCATATAGGACAAATGTTTAAGGCCTAGGATCCTCTTTGTGAGGTAGTTTTGTGGCCTCTCCAGTTGTTGCAGGTGTTTAGTGAGGTACATGTCAAATGGGATGGTGATTTTAATTGGAGTAATATTTGTCTGCTTTCATCATTCTCTTAGTACACAGGCAGGGATTTTACTCTTCTTCCGAACTACTGTTTATAGTCCTACAATCCATTCAAAGCATTACCCTACATCGCTTTAACATGGCTTTTCTTACCCACAACAACATGTTCTTCACCTGCTAGAGAACTGACATCTGTTTCCCTATGTGTGCAATATTTGCAAACGTGAACAAAATTTAACACGATCCAAGAAGCATAAAAGTGTGTTGTTTATGGCATCGGTCCGTTCTCCAGGACTGTAAAGATGTGTCTGACTCAAGAGAAAATATTGCACAAGAAAAATATTTATATGACTGACAAGTTTAATTAACTTCAGTTAGTAATTATGCTTTTACAGTTTCTGCATATGACATGGCTGCCTTTGCTGCCTCGTATTTCTTCCTTACATAGACCTAAATTCCCAAACTCAAACTTTACTCCTTCCAGATCCTGTTCACTTTTTTTTAGATCACAGTCTGCTCTCTTGTATGAGCAGGAGAAACAGGAAACACTAGTTTAATATGTATACTTATCAACCTGCACTTTCATATCAAACTGTTTGTTTCTTTCATCATCTTGTAGCAAAGTGGGATATTTTCCCTTCTTGATATCTTTGCATATCAGTCCTACCTACTGTACTTTCATTCAGTGATTAAATATCCATCCTTGACCCCTTTTCTCACTTTCCACATGAAGTCAGAGTGTCACTTCAGCAGTAACAATCATCTCGAGCCAAGGTTGGTCTTATAAGTTTTGTGGTTAATAGTTTACTTCCTATTACTATAAATGAGCAATTTTTCCAATGTAGGCTTCTTCTGGAATGCAGAGAACCAAATAAGAGAGATGAGACAGATTTAACCAAAAAAGAAACAACTGTAGCATAGTGTGTGTGTGTGTGTGTGTGTGTGTGTGTGTGTGTGTGTGTGTGTGTGTGTGTGTGTGAGAATTTGTTTATCTGTCTGTTTGAAATTGTCCATGTATACATATATGTATTTTTTCTTGGCAGAGGGTGTTTATTCAGTTTTGACTCTGCCACTCCAGTTCATGTCATGTACAACAGCTGATATTTCCACAGCGGCACTAATATGATTTCTAGTAATTTTCCAAACATTAAAGGTATCATAGATAAATGCTTTTTGTTCCACTTGCCTAATTAAAAATTGCTGCTTTACCCATGTGATGAAATATGGATGACAGCTCAAAACAACAGAAAAAGTGGTGAAGTCAGTATTACGGGTTAAGAACCTGAAAGTACATGGAGTGCAGCAGTGTCTTGAATCATAGAAAGAAATCTCATGTTGCTTTTACCAGATATTAGGAAGGAAGTTTATACAGACAGCTGATGGCGCCGAGTTACTGACCTATGACACGTTGACTAAAAGGTGACACTTAATGTTTAGAGTTATAGGGCATACATATATTCCCTTTAGTTAAAGACAAGTGTGACTGGCTAGAAATCTTCTCCTTGTAAAGATTTACTTTGAAGTATTTATTTTCTTCAGTTTTATTGACTAGGCAGTCTAGCTGAACATTTCCAGTTTTCAGTGATATTTTGGGGTCTAAACCTCCATGCCCATATACTCAAGTATAACAAAAGAGAATCCAATACATTGCAAAGGCTATTATGTATAGAAAAACTTGCTAACACTGATACACTAATATGACTAAACAAAAACTGTAGACAAATACAGGAAAAATGTACTTATGGTTGTTTGGAAGAGATAATTTTGAGTTTCTTTATAGATAGATGTTCCTTCCTTTTCTCCACAGTAGGACTAGCCACCCAGCGGTAAGTACATTGACTCTGATGATTGTCACTGTTAAAATGATCCATGGGGTTTGCTAGAGAGAACCTACAGCCATCAGGTCTGATGAAGCTAGTGTTAGCTAGTGTGTGATTCAGAGGCATGCTTATGAGCCGATAATGAGGTCTCATTGTGTCCATAGCTGTGTCAAAATCACATTTTTTCACTGCTGTGGTATTGACCGACCTATGGTAGGCAATTACTGTGTATGGTGAGACATTTTCTGAATCAGAGTATATTAGATTACAGGAGTACAAAGAACATCGATTTAGTTGGTAGGGAAAATGACCAGGCAGTAATAGCTGAGAAATAACGTTGCTTGAAGGTTTTATCTAACACTTTAGACATGAATAAAGGCAACCATTCTGACTTTCTATTTTGCCACCATCTGAGCTTTTATATTTGAAGAAATGAGGTATGATTTTGACAAATTGCAGATGCACCTAGAATTAAACTGCATGAAGCTGAAGATGGAGAAAATGTTGTGCATGATGAACCTTAAATGTGGTACATTATTATAATACCTCGTCATTTTATTATGTTACATTGTTGGAATTGTTGATAAATGGAAATGATACAATAAAACAACATTTATTGTAACAAAACTGTAAATGAGCTGCGAGCACTTTTAGTACCTCTTCGGCAATACCTTTAAGTTTGTACTGTGAGCCAACAGTGAAAAGTAAGACAGATTTCTTTTCTTAGAAGCTGCACATTTAATGAACTGCTCAAATAGAAAAAGGGTTCAGAAACTGCTCATGCACACACAACACCACAACCACACACCACAACCACAACCACACACACACACCACAACCACACACACACACACCACAACCACACACACACACACCACCACACACACACCACAACCACACACACACCACAACCACACACACACACACACACACACACACACACACACACACACACACACACACACACACACACACACACACCACAACCACACACACACACCACAACCACACACACCACAACCACACATGCACACACCACAACCACACATGCACACACCACAACCACACATGCACACTGCTGTTTTGTTTTATAATGTTATGAGTACTTTTAGTGATATATCTTTTTCCTTATTATGAGACACTCGAGTGAGCTGACTATAAAGATATTTCTCAAAAAACATACATTTTAGAAGCTGGATGCTGTAAGGTTCAATGAGTTTCTCTAAGAACTGCATTCTAGTACCTAATCCTTTGTTGATTAAAGCTTCAAATCCACTGGAGAGTGAAATATAAAGAAAAAAATTGTTGCTGGTTTTCTTACATGAGAAAAAGTAGCACTAGAGCTCAATGGAATTTAAACCTAACTTTGGATGTGGGTGAAAAATTATACAGTCTAAATAAAAGTCTGTGCCATTTTTAGGTTAAAGTACACTACAAAATGAAAAAAAAAAAGAAAACTAAAAGCTTCTTGACAAATGACACATTTCAGTGATATTTGCACGTTTACTGCCTCCATGCAAATATCTAATTGGGCTGACTTATGCATGAGAATGTTTATTGCTAACAATTAAATGGATATGTATTAAGCTCTAGCGGGCAGGAAACTTGTACATTGGCATGTAACCAGTACAGTATGACAGCCATGAACAGTTATCAATACTTTTCCCAAAATGTGTGCCTGATTTGTTTTTCAGTTCATGTATTTGCTACATAGAAGTTCCTTCACTGCTTCACCAGACACTGTATCACAAGCCTATAATATTTTATTTGTTTCATCTACTTTTGAGCAGATATTGCATTGAAAGAATGACAGATGTAAATCAAAACCAAAGACTCAAAGAGAAACGTGTCATGTAGTACTTAGAAAGCTTTTACTCAAGTCATACATTATTGAGCTGTATGAAATCAAAAACAGTGATAGATCTTAGATGGCTGTTGAAAGCAGTGATTCTAAAGTATGGTAGTTATTGCAGATAACTAAGGCTACGAGTTGCTACCTAGCTGCATCCTGTAGGCCAAGGTTCGACTGCCTCACCTTCCATTTGCCTACTGTGTAACTATGAATAGGTCACTTAACAAGACAACTCTCTGGGGCAAATGGAAACTGGGCTAGACTTCAGTGGTCTCCTTAACTACATGCCCAGTACCTGTCTATGAAGCTAAGTCCCATTTCCCAATTCAGTATTGACATAAAATAATGAGTACTCTATCCTGCCTCCATGGCATACAAAGATGGTCCCCTAACAGTGACCCAAATGACTGGGTTTCAATGACCACCCCTGAACTTAAGACATGAACGGAGGGGAAGAAGGGAGACAGGTTTGTGTGCATTTAGTATCATGCAAACTGGTGCAATATTCCTGATGGGGCATAGTGAAACAACCAACATGTGTTGGTGCAATATTCCTAATGGGACACAGTGAAACAACCACTATGTGTTTTGGGGGGAGAGGCAAGGTTGCTTGGAGGAAACACTCTTTATAGAAGAGAAGAGACATCCTCTGTCATCAGTTTGCCTGTCCCATGTCTGGCACTTCACCAGGTACATACAGCAGAGACACAGCTAAAACAGAAAAACATATAGCTGTCTAAATGATGGCCTCACCTGGCTGACCCTTGCCCTAGTGATGGGGAACAAATGCGTCTATTGGTCAGCTGAGGGCAGATAACTGACAAGTAGTGGGAGGCAAAAAAATGGCAAAATAATAACAATAATAGGCATTGACAGTTTAATATACTGCTCTTAATTCAAATTTAGCCTAGTTTTTAACAGTCTATGTAAAATAAGGGTCCCTATTAGAAGAACAAAAGTCCAAAATATCGAATGTTGTAAACAGTAAAAATGCCAGACATCAATGTGCTTTTTGTGAGATTGTGGCACAGTGAAGAATGGGAAATTTGCCCTTTCCTCACTGTAGTGTGATCTCGAGTTGGTATATATAATTAGCGGGGGGTGTGGGGGGCATAGCCCCTCACAATAAAGGGTTCAATGTCTGGCATTTTTGCTGTTTACAGCATTTGACTATATGAACTTTCATCCATATAATATAGACTCTGAAATAATACATAGCACTTTCAGAACAGTATACCAAGTTATGCAGCCATATATTGCACATCTGTATATTACCTATACTCACAGGTAAACGTCTCACATTAATTATCTTACAGTTATGCTTTTCAGATGGCAAGAGTCACAGCATAGCAAGCAATGCAGAGAATACAGGAACCAGTGGGCATGAAGCAACCAGAACACCAAGTCAAGGCATAGCAAGCAATGCAGAGACTACAGGAGCCGGTGGGCACAAAGCAACCAGTACACCAAAGACCATCTTGAGTCTATAGTGACAACTTAATAATTTCATGCCCCCTACTAGTAACCCATCTGTTGTTGAGGGGAAGCAGCAGCTGTAAATATTACCAAGTCCTATCTCTCTCTCTCTCTGAATATTACCAAGTCCCATCTCTCTCTGTGAATATTACCAAGTTCTATCTCTCTCTCTGTGAATATTACCAAGTCCTATCTCCCTCTCTCTCTCTGTGAATATTACCAAGTCCTATCTCTCTCTCTCTCTCTGAATATTACCAAGTCCTATCTCTCTCTCTCTCTCTGTGAATATTACCAAGTCTCATCTCTCTCTCTCTCTGTGAATATTACCAAGTCCCATCTCTCTCTGTGAATATTACCAAGTCCTATCTCTCTCTCTCTGAATATCACCAAGTCCTATCTCTCTCTCTGTGACTATTACCAAGTCCTATCTCTCTCTGTGAATATTACCAAGTCCTATCTCTCTCTGTGAATATTACCAAGTCCCATCTCTCTCTCTGTGAATATTACCAAGTCCTATCTCTCTCTCTCTGTGAATATTACCAAGTCCTATCTCTCTCTGTGAATATTACCAAGTCCTATCTCTCTCTGTGAATATTACCAAGTCCCATCTCTCTCTCTCTGTGAATATTACCAAGTCCCATCTCTCTCTCTCTGTGAATATTACCAAGTCCTATCTCTCTCTGTGAATATTACCAAGTCCTATCTCTCTCTGTGAATATTACCAAGTCCTATCTCTCTCTCTGTGAATATTACCAAGTCCTATCTCTCTCTGTGAATATTACCAAGTCCTATCTCTCTCTCTGTGAATATTACCAAGTCCCATCTCTCTCTCTCTGTGAATATTACCAAGTCCTATCTCTCTCTCTGTGAATATTACCAAGTCCTATCTCTCTCTCTGTGAATATTACCAAGTCCTATCTCTCTCTCTCTGTGAATATTACCAAGTCCCATCTCTCTCTGTGTGAATATTACCAAGTCCTATCTCTCTCTCTGTGAATATTACCAAGTCCTATCTCTCTCTCTGTGAATATTACCAAGTCCTATCTCTCTCTCTGTGAATATTACCAAGTCCTATCTCTCTCTGTGAATATTACCAAGTCCTATCTCTCTCTCTGTGAATATTACCAAGTCCTATCTCTCTCTCTGTGAATATTACCAAGTCCTATCTCTCTCTCTGTGAATATTACCAAGTCCTATCTCTCTCTGTGAATATTACCAAGTCCCATCTCTCTCTCTCTGAATATTACCAAGTCCTATCTCTCTCTCTGTGAATATTACCAAGTCCTATCTCTCTCTCTGTGAATATTACCAAGTCCCATCTCTCTCTCTCTGTGAATATTACCAAGTCCTATCTCTCTCTCTCTGTGAATATTACCAAGTCCTATCTCTCTCTGTGAATATTACCAAGTCCCATCTCTCTCTCTCTGTGAATATTACCAAGTCCTATCTCTCTCTCTGTGAATATTACCAAGTCCTATCTCTCTCTCTCTGTGAATATTACCAAGTCCTATCTCTCTCTGTGAATATTACCAAGTCCTATCTCTCTCTCTGTGAATATTACCAAGTCCTATCTCTCTCTGTGAATATTACCAAGTCCCATCTCTCTCTGTGTGAATATTACCAAGTCCTATCTCTCTCTCTGTGAATATTACCAAGTCCTATCTCTCTCTGTGAATATTACCAAGTCCCATCTCTCTCTCTGTGAATATTACCAAGTCCTATCTCTCTCTCTGTGAATATTACCAAGTCCTATCTCTCTCTCTGTGAATATTACCAAGTCCCATCTCTCTCTCTCTGTGAATATTACCAAGTCCCATCTCTCTCTCTCTGTGAATATTACCAAGTCCTATCTCTCTCTCTCTGTGAATATTACCAAGTCCTATCTCTCTCTGTGAATATTACCAAGTCCCATCTCTCTCTCTCTGTGAATATTACCAAGTCCTATCTCTCTCTCTGTGAATATTACCAAGTCCTATCTCTCTCTCTCTGTGAATATTACCAAGTCCTATCTCTCTCTGTGAATATTACCAAGTCCTATCTCTCTCTGTGAATATTACCAAGTCCTATCTCTCTCTCTGTGAATATTACCAAGTCCTATCTCTCTCTCTCTGTGAATATTACCAAGTCCCATCTCTCTCTCTCTGTGAATATTACCAAGTCCTATCTCTCTCTGTGAATATTACCAAGTCCTATCTCTCTCTGTGAATATTACCAAGTCCTATCTCTCTCTCTCTGTGAATATTACCAAGTCCCATCTCTCTCTGTGTGAATATTACCAAGTTCTATCTCTCTCTCTCTGTGAATATTACCAAGTCCTATCTCTCTCTGTGAATATTACCAAGTCCTATCTCTCTCTGTGAATATTACCAAGTCCTATCTCTCTCTCTGTGAATATTACCAAGTCCTATCTCTCTCTCTGTGAATATTACCAAGTCCTATCTCTCTCTCTGTGAATATTACCAAGTCCTATCTCTCTCTCTCTGTGAATATTACCAAGTCCTATCTCTCTCTCTGTGACTATTACCAAGTCCTATCTCTCTCTGTGAATATTACCAAGTCCTATCTCTCTCTGTGAATATTACCAAGTCCTATTTCTCTTTCTCTCTGTGAATATTACCAAGTCCTCTCTCTCTCTCTCTCTCTCTCTCTCTCTGTGAATATTACCAAGTTCTCTCTCTCTCTCTCTGAAAGAAGAGTATTACTTAGTTAAATGGCTGGCCTGATAGACGACTACTGAGCTGAGTAACTAGGATTTCTAAAGACCTGCTTGCAATGTATATGTAGTACATGGAGCGTCATGATTACAATCAAATATCATCAAAAAGACAAAAAGAGCTTCAGTAGCATGAGACCTAATCTTGGCAATTATTAAGCACCACACAAACTCTGGTAAGACTAGGTCTTGCAGTAGTCAGTAAGAAATGACAGTGTCGGCCAGGAAAATACTACAGCAAAACTAAAAAAAAAAAACAACCTTACTTCTGCCTGCTGTATTACAATCCTTCCCTGACTTTCTGACAAAGTACTGCCCTGATTTGAGTTGCTCCCCATTCGCAGTGTTCACTAACTGCTTTACTGGCTTTGAAAGCCAGCAAAACCTTTTGCTCTTGAGGTGAATTATTGGCATCCATGTCTGTAACAAATAATGTGGTTATGATCACAGGCTCCTCATAATGGTCACTACAGTAGATGCAGTATTGGGAAGATCTCAGCCTTGTCTTTAACTTCACTGATATAGTTAGCATCAGTCATTATTTTCAAAACCCAATTGGTAACCATATATGCAGATTCCAATATTTCTACTGAATGGAATAATAAAGTTATTCTTAGCACTGAAATCTAAATTATCAATACAAAAAAATGAGATAATTTGCATGATAAAGCAACACAATAAACCATAAAATATTAAAAAATCTTAAAGTTAGGCAGTTAAATGCTAGCAGCATTCGTAATATTCCAGATCTACTAGCCTGGTTAGCTTGAATCAGTACACATGTCCTTGCAATAGTTGAAACATATCTCAGGCTGTTTTGAGTTCAGCATCTGTGGCTATATAATCTACATAAAAGATTGTAGTGTCCACAGGTGGATTGAGTATATTTGTACAGGGCAGTGTGACAACTAAACTAAATGAGCAGTTGCCATCATACACTTCAGGAAGGGAAGAAGTACATATATCAGTTCAGGTTTGCAAGCAAAAAGGACAGTACTCATATCAGTTCAGACTGATGACCAAAAAAGACATGAAATAGGATGTGCCTATATTAACACAGATGGCTAATAACCTCTGCTGCTACAGCTGATAAATGCAGTGGCTGCAAAAACATCTATAACTGGATATTAACTAGGAATTCTGATGGTGCATCAGATTGTGGTATATATATCTGTAATCACTAAGTAGCCATCTGCATAATCCGCAGTATGAAAATTCAAATTTCCTGTATTCTTATCTAAAGTTATTGTCATTAAAAGATTAGAAAAAGCTCCAGCTAATCAAACTATATCACATAACAAGAAATACTGATTGGTCCTTCTGAAAAGATGTTTCATATATCAAGGATGCACAATAACGTTTGAATAGTTTACTTTTGAATATCATAGATATACATACAAATATTTCAAGCATGGGCATTAATGCCCTTCTAGCCTGCCAATATACTAGGACACTTGTTCCCATAATAAAAGTGTCCAGGTTCTTAAAAAATATCTAAACTAGCATTTGCTTTGGTGTAATTTGGTAGTCTATTCCATGCATCAGCTGCTGTCTTAGAGAACCAGTTATACAATGTCAATCCATTAATATTCCAAAACAAGCACACTGATTAGTCAGCCCAATCAGTGTGCCCATTGTAAATCCGAGTATATACCAATGGAAAAAGATCCGGGCGCCAGGACTTTTTTCCATTGGTATACACTGTTACTTTTTAAAAAACCCTGAAATCCAGACTTTGGACATAGCAGAGAGACAGGACGGAGAAAATACTAGAAAAATCAGGTACGTTATTCAAAACTAAAGACAGGTACCTGATTTTTCTAGTATTTCATCCATTCCGTCTCTCTCCTACCCCCAAGCTGTCCAAAATGTTTTTTTTTTTGTTTGTTTTTTTTAAATTAAGAGAGAGAGAAACTGATTCCTTCTTTTATCTGCTGCTTCCTTTCCAAAGCACTGATGTAGTGGGTATGCGTGGGAATGCAAGTCCCATATGTATGTGCAGTACATCAAAAAAGGCAACAGGATATTTACCAGCCGCAGAAGGACAGCATGGCTCTGTTTTACAAAGACATTTAAGAAAAGTAAGTATATTTTTCATAAATAATGTTAGTATAATAGCAATAACCGACTCCGTGGTGTGGTATATTAAGATTTACCCACAGTTGGCTTTATTTAATCACTTGGACTTCACCCTCATGTTTAAACCACACCAACCATGGGTACATCTTAATACACCACACCAACGTTGGTTATTTCCTAATTAGTACACATTTCAATCCTATAGAATCTCCTACATAGGTTGTCTGATGATTCTCTACTACTTTTTGATAACCCCAAACATTCCCAGAGATAGTGGTCTCTAAATGCCCTATATACCTGAATAAGATCACCTCATATTTATAAGAGACACTATACAAGTTCAGATATTTTAGTCTTTCATAATAACTTAAATTTTCACCTCCATGGATGCCCTTGGTATATTTCCACTGTAATCTTTCCAGCTTACTCATGCTTGTTTTCTTATAAAGGTTTTCATAGTGTTATTCCATACTCAAGTTTGGGTCTAATGTAACTAACAATGACTGCATAAGTTCTGATTTCCCAGACTTTATTAATCTTTGTATACAATCGATAGTTCTGTATCTATCATTAACCCATTGGTTGATATGATTAGAAAAACTCAAAGCTGGATCTACCCTTATACCCAGGTCCTTAAATGAATTTACAGTTTCAATCACTGTGCTGTATTAAATATTCACCCTTCAATTTCTGTCTCCCAAATCTCACACGCTTAGTTTTTGATCTATTTATCTGCATATTATGCTCCTGTGCCCAAATGGTCAATTTAGTCAAGTTATTTTGCATACATGCCTTATCTGTAACACATAATAAATTTACCCAGTTTCAGGTAATCTGCATATAGACTATAGAACACCTCAGATAAAAAGGTTAGGTCTGAAATATACAATTTAAATAAGTAAGTGCTTAGGACAGAGCCCTGTGGGACCCCCTGACTGCAGCCAAGAATTTCACCTGTCCAATTGCTGTATGATACTTGCCATGTAATATTTGTAAGCTGTGCAGCTATCCGTCTTATCAATTGTACATCAATACCTAGTTGTTCTAATTTTTTGATCAAATCTATATAAATTACATCACAACACAATTTTTCATTCATAGCTGTTATTATATTGTTATAGAATATCATGTTACAGGTGGTATTAGATCTATTTTCAACATATGCATGCTGATATATGGTTTCAAGTTCCAACCTTTACAGTTCTGACAGTAAAGTATCCAATATTATCTTCTCCATTATTTTTCCACAACATAAAAGTAGACTTAAGGGTCTGTATGACTGAGTTTGTTCTACTCCCCTTTCCCTTAAAGACAGATTTAATAAGTGCATGTCTCTAATCTTGAGGAATCTCCCCATATTTATATGACCTAGTTGTTGTATCTTTCGGCTTTTCCCGGTTAGGGGTCGCCACAGTGGAACTCCGGTCCGCTAATGATTTGGCAGTAGATTTTTACATACCGACTTGCCAGGCCTGACGCATAACCTTCAACGAAGGTACACCCATTCACACACGTCTCCACACAGAAGACGCTTTAGCTGAGAATTGAACAGGACAACGTCTTAGTAAATAATAAATATAATGATACTGTAAGTTCTTGCTGAAGTGTTCTCAGGTTGTTATTACTAATTCTGTCTCCTCATGTGCTTTGTTTGGAAACAGTTTGAGCGGTTCTTTTTTAATATAAACTAATTTGATTGCAGTTTCTGTGGTTACCTGGATGTCACTAGGAAAACTTATCACCCCCCCCCCCCCTTTGTGGAGTCAAACTGTTTTGCATAAGATTTTGTAAATATATCTATAATCTGTTGTGTCTGAGAATAGATTTTAGAATCTACACACAGTTTATCAATTTGTATGTCTTTACTCCTTCCACATCGTATGTATCTATAAAAAGGTTTCCTATTATGCTCAATATCTTTATATATCTTCTTCAAATTTTTCTTGAGCTTGTCTTACACTACGCTTAATTTGTTTGTTCAGCTTATTTATTTCAGTTTTCAAAGTTGTAGTTCGACCCATCTTCATTTTCTTAGATTTTTTTGTCTCTCACCTTAAGCAGGTATCCAGTTCTTATGGAAATATAACCCCCTAATTTTCCATGCCTAGACCCTGATGTTAAATATGTTTTTATTTTTTTGTACTCAATTTCCCTTTCAGAAAACTTTCCACATTCCATCTGCATTTTTCCACTGAACACATCACTCCAGTTAGTTTTGCATACTGTTTTGCTTGTATATAATCTGTAATTAATTTTCTGTGCATTGGTTTAGATTTCAGTCTGGCAGAATTATCTAGCAACAAATTAACCTTTATAACCCCATGACCACTGCACATCAATGGTGGTAAAACTTGATATGAAATAACAGCAACTGGGTGAAACTACTACACAAGTACAATTGTAGTAGTAAGAATGTCTTATATGCTGGTATTTGTCAGACGTGTGCCTGTTTTTACATAGGCAAAACCAATAATGCCTTTCGAACACGTATTTAGCAGCATTTATATGACATTAGGAAAGTGAATTTAAAAAATTCACTGGCTAAACATGTCAGTACCTACCCAGGTCACAATTTCAAATTCACAGTTCTTGAACAACTTACGGTGGATGACAGGGGAGGCCCTATAGAATATTTACTTAAATATAAAGAACTGCTATGGCAATTGAGGGTTAATGCCAACAGTAATCCACGACTGAATGATATGGTGTCATTGACTAGTTTTTTGAAACTAAAAGCAAACTTTATGTAATTTATTAACTTTTATTATTATATTATTACAACATTATTATTAGAATATTTTACTATTTCATATAACTCAAGTTAACATGTTAGGCTTGAAGTTTTTAACATTATTAGATATCTTAAGCAGTGCAACATGACTTGTGGTTTGGTATGCAAGAAAAAGGGAGTCTGTATCTTTAAATATAAATGGTGTTCAACACACCTGTTAATGATGTCTTTGTTATGAGTATTTAAGGAGCTGTGGGGTGATACTCTGTTTTTTCTGAAGAAGTCAACTGTAATTTGTGACGAGAGTGATCAACATTAAATTGTATTCTTGTTCCTGTGGTGTCAGCTCGCTTTGTGGTTTCCTAACTTCATCTCGTATGGTAAGTCTGAATGAATGTTAGGTTTGAAATTTTGGACTGATGGAGTGCTTTCAATATTTTTGAAGCAAATTTCTGTGACAATGCATTTATTGACACATTGTTAGGGTCAGGAGCACCTGTTGGGAGAGAAGTGTTTTTGTTAATTTTCCTATTGTTGAGCAGCAATACCTTCATGTTATCTGAATTTTATTGTATTTTGTTCTATGTTTTGAAGACTGACTTTGCTTAAAAGAGGTATAGGGATGGATAAGGTTTTTGCCAATATACAAAAGCCTTGGGAGACAGGTGCATGCCATCCCTGGCAAAGCAGTCTGGACTGTATATCATGTCCTCTCAGGCAGATATACAATGTACCTCCCTTTCAGCGATACCAGTAGCTAAGCCAATTGTTGAAGTTAATCACCTTTTGTTTATATTGCAGCATCGTTCTATGTGAAGCTAAAATGCTGCTCAGGGCTAGGCTCATATCTGGGATCAGATGGATATTCTGAGAGCTCCATCATGTATCTTTTCATACAGTTTAGGGCGGTATGTCTCAGGTCATTTACTCCCATGTGTATTATGACTGTGTCACATGTGTACTTGTGGTGCAAGGACCTGAGTGTGTACTTTGTGTGGTGAATCCCTGATAAGCAACTGACCGTTTTACCCTTACCATGCTCAGACTGGTGATTGGTGCATCAGTGTGTCTCACAATCGAGTCTCCTATGGCTAGGATGTTGGGTTGTGTGGAGATTTGACATATGGACTTTTCTGCTGAGACACCATGAGGTATAGTTGCAGGTGTCATGGAGGGTGCTGTTTGAAATGAGTGTTTGTGAGGTTGCTTTTTTTTTTTTTTTTTTTTGCTGTTGCATCACTGAAGGCTTTGAGATTTAGGTAGATTAGTTTTAAGAGCCTCAGCATATGTCAGCGTACATGTTTGGTATGTGATGTGTGTGGTAGGTAACGTGGTGTTGTGTGTTACTGATAGCTTGTTTGGTATTCACAATATCTGTATGGGACAGCCTTGTGTCCAATTACACTGCATCAGATTGCTTAACAATTAGGTGGCTGGCAGAGAACATGAGATTATTTCTACATTGTCTCAGCATGCCTACTTCCACTAAGCTGGCTACAGAGATAGCAGGAAAGAGCAGATCCGTGTTTCCCAATGTTTATTACATGGGTTGCAAGGAGCAATAGTTCCTGATGGGTTTATGACTGATTTGCTTAATGGGGCCAATATCTTCACAACATGATTATTAACTTTATGAGGCAGTTTTTTCCAGAAGCTTGATGTTATTTTCTGAGGAGATTTGAAGTTTTTTTGAGCGAGATTATGAGCTGAAAATTAATGATGGCTACACCTATTTTAAAACTGAAAGTAAAAGTTGGTCTTATGTGGCAATGATGACCTGTACCTTTCCAAGTCAGACAGAATTGTATACATGAAATTACTTCACTTTAAATCACTTCATTTTTAATGAAGTTTAAAAGGTGGCCACAATAAGAGTTCAGTCTTCTTTCATTACTCCGTACCTTTTCAATATTGACCATCTGCATTACTAATAGTACTATCCCTCCTATGTCATGTAGTCATGCTATTACACTACAAGGTTAACTTCTATCCAAGAAGCTTTCCATTGTGTCCAGTTGCTTTATGTGGCTATTTTGAAGGCTCAAGATCTGTTAGATGTTCCTTCTCTCTGGCTGCATAAGGCTCCTCACATGGTCGAGGTTTGCTGCTCAAGTACACAATAGGAACCTGTTCACAGTCTGAGGAAATCTGGCCAAGAACAGCCCCCTCCCCATAATTAGAAGCATCTAGTTGTACAATATATTATTACTTTTATCAGAACTGGCTAAAACAGGGTGGACAACTAAAACACTCCTTGAGATTTTGGAATATGTGGTCACAGGATGGTGTCCAGACAGTCTTATATCATTGTTTTTCTTGGTAATGTCTGTAATTGGGAGTAATTATCACACTCTACTGGGGAAAGACTTCCCTACAGTGCCCTGTTCTCCTGAGAATGCCCTTACCTATTTCTTGGTAGTAGTGATGAATCATGCTTAAATAGTCTAAACTTAATCATCTTTTGACCTAATCTATCACCCCCCTCTAGGACACAAATAAGATAATTATGCCATATCCACCTAACATCATCCCCTCTGACACAGATAAGATACTTCTGCCATACCCACCTGACATCATCCCCTCCATGACACAGATAAGAGTCCACCTCTACAAAGAGACCAGTCACAGGTTTAGTCCCTCAGGGATCAGTCCTTTGACAACTCCTTTAGAAGTCAAGGCCAATGTCAGTTGTCTCTGGCTGACTAAATTTGCAGATGATTGCAAATTAGGAACTGTCCTTGAATCTCACTCTGGCACAAGTGTTCTCCAGGAGGGGCTAACACAGACAAACTGGTGTCAGAGCCATGGATTAAACTAAATGCCAATAAATGCATAATAGTATCCTTTGGGAAGTCAACCATCCCTGGTAGCCATCATATTAACAACACAACCCTTAGACTTGACCCAGTAGTCAGGGACTTAGGGACACACATAGATAGTAATCTAGCCTTTGATCATCACATGTCTACAGTGGTAAGGAAATCATTCTATGTTGCACAACTTATAAACAAAGGTATGGCATCCAAGTCCAAGGAAGTCATTGTTCCGCTGTATTCGGCATTCAGACCTATCATTGAGTACAATGCCCCCTTTGGTATGTATCTAACAAGGCATATCCTACAACTGTAACTGCCACAGAGGTTCCTCAAAATAATACAGGGTGAAAGTAATATGTTCTATGTAGACCGCCTTAAAGCCCTATCCCTGTATTGTCTCCTACAGGCTTTTGAGGGGAGATCTATGCCTGGCATAGAGGGAATTGTCAGACTCCACTGTGATGGACCTCCTGCATATCCACAAGACAAAATTACCCATTCAAAAGACTTGAACCTTACCTGTGATATCAATAGGACCGGATAGAGAGATGGGTATGTATCCCAGAGACTACCCAGTCTATGGAGCAGGGTCCCCAATAATGTGAAGCAGAGTTCCTCCCTAACCCAATTCAAGTGCAACTTGGCAATTGGATGGAAAAACGGAAATTCATCCCTGGTCTGGCACCTATGTCTCTAATGCAAGCAGGTAACCTGTAAATGGTTAATCTCCCAGGCTCATGTTTAGACTTATCAAGGGTATCAGAACTTGTCAGATTTAGGATGCATGGCTAGGCTTAAAAAGGCCCTTGTGGTCGTTAACCTAGTAAACACCTATGAATCTATAAGATACCTCTGTCATACCCACCTGATACTTGTTAGCCTTGATACTTATGCCTTCCCTTTGTAGTCTGTCCTACAGTTTTCTGATATGTTGTATATGTTCTATCCAGGACTGGCTCTACATGGCAATGTCATCCAGGTAACCAAGGTCATAATCTACTGCTTTTGCTAGGATGTGATCTACCATCCAGTGGAAGAATGCTGGGGCATTATTCATACAAAAGGACATTTATTTAAACACATATAATCCTAATAGGTTCACAAATGCTACTGTCACCCCGGCTGCAGATGTCATGGTATCTGCTAACAATCCATGGTCAAGTCAGCAGTAGAGGTAGTTAGATACTTAGCCTTGCACACCTGCACTAAGGCTTCATCTGCCCTGGGCATGGGGTACGATTCTGACTCTGTGTGACTGTTCAGAATTGTGTAATCCCTACAGGTCCAGGTACACCACTGGTGAGGCCCAGGGAGTGCTGGACTCCTATATTACTCCTAGTTTCAGGACATACATCAATTCCTCTCTCAGTTTGTCTAATTTTTAGGTTCTCTGTAAGAGTTTGTTGGACAGGTCACTGATGTCCTACATATATGTGGTGCTTTACCAGGTGGGTACTTTCTGGTTTAGCAGTAAATATATCCCCAAATTCCTACAAGTCTGCTCAAATTTCATGAACTTGGACATGCATTAGTTGTGGAGAGAAGACTTCTCAATCCGAAGTGACATACTGAGCATCGTTGAGGAAGTTTACCTCCACAACACCGTCTCTTTCCCCCCGCAACTTACTACAGATACTAAGATTCAGGACCTCTCTGTCATAAGGCTTTTTCATGTTAACATGGTAGAGTTCAGTAGCATTGCAGGGATGGGTTAAAGGGAAAAACTGCCCTGGGTGCAAAGTGCTAGGGGGGTGTAACCGAAAGCCCTAGGTTCTGCATACAGTTGTTTTTGTGCATCAAAATGCTTGTACAGAAAGGCAGTTGACTACAGCAGTTTTACTTTTCAATCGAAGAGCTGAAGGAGGTGTGTATCTGGTAAATTCTACAAAAAAATTATCCTCTGAGCTGAAGTTTCTTTAAGCCAAAAATCCCCCCAATTTTTTTTTTTTTTACTATTCTCACCAAGAGCTGGTAGGGCTGCTAGATTGCAGAAGTTTTTTTTTCTTTTTGCTCTTTTGCTCTTCGGCTGAAGAGCCGAGGAGGTGGGGTGTGATTTTCGGACCAGCAACTGGTGCTAGATGAATCAGCTATGGCTCTGGGAGAGTTTGTGCTTCTTCCTCCTGTATGGCAACTCTATCATATAGCTGACATCACTCATCTTTTTTAAAATGGTGAAAGAGCCTTCCCAGGCTGCCTGCAGCTTGTTGCATCTCAGAGGAATATGCACTATCACCTGTTGCCCTATAGTATACTTTTTGGTTCAGGCTGTCCTGTCATACCTCACCCTTTGCTGGTATTGTGTTTATGCTAGCTGCTATAGGGCTGCCCCCTATGAGCTCCTTAAGCTTAGCCATGAGAATTAGGACAGTATCCATAACAGACTTTGTGGAAATCATGCTTACCCTTCCACTAATCAAAAATTAAATCTAGGGTCTACCTTGCACTATGTCCATACAGTAGCTCCCTAAAGCACTTTCATCTATCCAAAGAAACAATGGAGCAGACCCCGGTCTTTCTCTCTCAAACTTGTCTGCAAATGCTTTGATATAGGTCTCCTGTACACAGTTACACTGTCCTGTAGATTATTTGCTTGAGGATGGTAGGTATAGTCTTTAAGTGATTTTTTCCATAGTGGTTCGACTAGGAAGTAAACAGTTCTGACAAAGCTGGTACCTCTATCCATCAGTATTTCTCTAGGAAACAACTTCCTTAATGAAAATGTCTAGCAAAGCATCTGTCACCTTTTCTGTTTCAATGGAAGACAAGGACATTTCTAGGTAAATAGTAGCAAAATCCACGACTAACAGGATGTATTTCTTATCCGTTGAATGTGAGGTGCTTACAGTTCCCACAATATC
>NC_056734.1:615979064-616014064 GCF_019279795.1 Protopterus annectens | reverse complement strand
CTGTCTCTTTCATTTTGGCCAGAACATCTGGCGCAAAGTGCAGTCCCTTGGATTAGCATCAGTATACAATACCAATCCATCCTCTCGACTGCATGTTAAGTCCCTAGTAGCCATTGCTTTCCTGCCAGAATCAGAAGTCAGTACTACCTTTGAGCTTCCCTGGGGAGGGTAAGGAGCTTCTCAGTTATTTCTGCGATTGGTATGTGTATGGGAAGAAGCGTATGTTTAATACATGTACATGTGCCAATATATGCTTCCCACAACTATTCCCAGTTCCATTTTGGAATGTGAGTGACTTAAATGACCTCTTCCTGCCATGCACTCAAAACTCAGTAGAGGCGTGGCATCGTAGACTAAAGTGCTTGTTAGGTGCCAGGAATACGGACTTGCATATCCTACTAGTTGCTTTAGTCCGTGAACAAAACCATGTGGATGAACTACGAGTGCGGATGGTGACAGGATATCCACCTTCTCCAAAGCAGCGGTGGCTAGTGATAAAGCATGAACAATTCCAGACTATACTCTCCCACAGAACGTCATATTCAAACCTGGACTTTGTGAAAGCCATAGCTCGGCTATTGAGGATGTAATGTGTGTGTGTTTCACATGAAAGATGTAAGGTGGCTGTATTTCACATAATGTAATCACATATGGTGTACTTCAGCAACAGACAAGTATGGCACTCACTTATGTGTTAATGGATGACGTTTGACATTGTCTACCATGGGACTTTTTGAACTTGTTCGTCATTTAACTACAGTATGTAAATAAAGGATACAGAATTCTATATTTGTTTGCGGGTAATCACTGTTTGGATTTTTCACTGCGTTGGGCGAAGGTATTTTTGAACTTGTGTGATGTTTCCACGTGTACATGGCATTAAAATGTACATTCTCAAATCGTTGTTGTGGGGCTCGCTTGTGTTTTGTCGGTGTTTTAAATGTCAGTGTTTTGAGGCTCGATATTTTGAACATACGGTGTTGTGAAGTTTTGGTTATTTCATCTCAGTGTTGTGAATGTCGTTCTTGTGTAGTGTCGGTCTACTGAAGTAGACCTATATATATATATATATATATATATCTATATATATATCTATATCTATATATCTATATATATATATACACACACATATACACATATATAGATATACACACACATGTACATATATATATATATATATATATATATATATATATGTATATATATATATATATATATATATATATATATATGTATATATATATATATATATATATATATATATATATATATATATTTCAGACCGATTGTGGATGGTAAAAGGAATAAAACTTGCTTTATAAGTAAATATTTAGATTTTCATCTCCAAGGGGGGTTAAAAATGTTCAATTACATTACTAAGGACTCATGGCATTTTTTATCCCAACTAAATGATGTGAGAATAGGCCCTTCAACTATTTTACTTACTATTGATGTTTGTAATTTATATTCAGTGATTCCTAATAATATTGGGCTAGAATGGTTGGAGAATCAGCTAAATAAGACAGGGTCATTTGATCAGGATCAAATAAATGTTTTTGTATCCCTTATGGACATGGTATTAAACAACAATTTTTTGTTTTTTGAGGGCAGCTACTATAAGCAGGCTACTGGAGTAGCAATGGGGGCAGCGTGTGCCCCCGTTTATGCAAATGATGTTATGTCCTGTTGGGAACAAGAATATGTGTTTCAAAGTGATTTTAATAAATTCATCCAGAAATATATGCGATTTTTGGATGATATTTTTATAATTTGGGATGGTGACATTCAGAGGTTGGAAGCATTCCTGGAATATATTAACAGTTCAGTCGATTTTTAAAAATTTACCTTTGTTTATAGTTATACTGAAATAAATTATTTAGATGTCCATTTGACTGTTGATAACGATAAAAGGAGTCTTATATCAAATATTTATAGAAAACCTACCTTTTTGAATTCTTATTTGGAATATCAGAGCTGGCACCCTGACCACCAGAAAAGGGCTATAATTAAAGGGCAGATGGTCAGGGCTGCCAGAATGGTTAATAACTACTTAAATTTTGAAAAGGAACTAGATTTTATTACAGGAATGTTTTTGAAAAGAGGTTACCCCGAGACCTTGGTACAAGCTATTAAGGTGGAGATTATAGATAAAAGAAAGGGAGGGATTTATCAGCCCATATTAAAAAATGGTACAGACATAGGTGAGCTGTTGGTTGAATTTGAAGTGAAAAAGGAAAATAAAATCAAGGAAGGTTTGTTTTTTATAACCACATATAATTGCGACATGGAATCTATGGTGAGGATAATACAGCGGAATTGGGATTTATTGAAATTAGATACTAGTGTATATAGTAAATTAAGGGCCTCTCCCATTAATGTATACAGAAAGGATAGATCTTTTAAAAAACTATTAGAGGGCAGTAAGTTAAAATTGACATCTAGGTCTTGTAGGCCGGTTGGGAATTTTAAGTGTGGCAGAAGTAATAAATGCAAGTATATTCTTACATCAGGAAATAGGATTAAATTAGGGAAATAAATTATATTTATTAATAGACATTTTGATTGCTATAGCAGAAATGTAGTGTATTTAGCTAAGTGCAATCAGTGTCCGGCGTTTTATATTGGAAAAACCTGTCGTACACTTAGAGAAAGGATGGGGGAGCATTTGCTGGACATTAAACATATGAAAAATACTAATGCACTGGCAAGACATATTAAGATAAATATAGGTCACAAATTCCAATTTTGTATTATTCAGCAAGTTATTAAGGATAATCAAGGGCATATTTTGGATGTCCATTTAGATATTAGTGAAACTAAGTGGCAAATAAGGTTAAATGCCACTAGTTATCCTGGAATTAATGACCATATTAGTTTAGCCCCATTACTAAAGTTAAGATATATACTGGGCTAAACTTTCTGCCATAACATTTGTTTTTATCCAACGGAGTTCATTTGGGTGACCCAATGTTCAACAATCTGGTTAACTTCTTTAACGAAGCGGGACTGTCTTTTTTAAAGCTATTGATAGACAATAACTTAATAAAAATGGACGTCTTAAAAGACGACATTAACCAGATTGAGTTACAACTTAAGAACATGTTGGTTGACTGTAAAAAACAAGCTGATTTCTTTGACAAGATTGCTGAAGATGTCGAAAGACATTCTATTGAAGTTATCAACAGGAAACACACGAAATTGTTGCGTGACATTGGGTCCTATGAGACCCGAATGGCATATAATCATTTCGTGCAGCGTGGCAAAGACAGTAACTTTAAAACCACAGTAGGTTTTGATAATAACAGATGTGTTTATAGTTCCGTCGTTACAGGCACCGGTTCGGTAGCCTCAAATAACAGTGGACTAATACACAAACGGTTTAAAGAACCATCTAAGGGTGATGTCATTAATACCATAAATTCTGAATTGGTCAATGGTGATGACAAGACCAACGCAGAGTCAGCCAACATGAATCCGGATAATGATGAACCCATATCCAAAGACGTTGGTGTGAAAAACAAAGCGGTTAACAACCCTGTGATTACGAACTTGACCACTTCTTCTTCTAATTTTTTTACGAAGAAGACTCCTTTTCAAAAGAAGACCATATTAACGAGAAGCCGGACCTTCTTAGGGTCAAGCTCCTCAGGAGAAGAGACTTAAATCCAAATGATAACAGTTTTGATATCATTAATTTAACTGATGTCGAATTTGATTCTAATGAATTGAAAGTCTTGAAATTTGGGTTTAACTTTGTTCCAACTACTAGAGCAGACTATGGTAAAACCGTAGTTGATATTAAAAAATATGTTAGGAGATTAAATTTACAGTATTTATTACATGATATTTCCCTAACAACCAAAGTTTTAATAAAACCTTCAACTTATAATCCTCAGTTAAATCATACTTTAGGATTCTTTGAAGAAGTTTGTATTCAGGAAGTAGAGAAGATTATTAAGAGTGCCAACAACATTCACAATTTAACAAATGATGAAAGGAAAGCCTTTTACAATTTACGTAAGAAAAATCAGATTTTAAGATTTATGAGAAGCGACAAAGGAGGGAACATAGTAATAATGACGCAAGATGCTTATAAACATAAAATGTTGGATTTATTAAATAATGAACAGGAATATGAAGTTATACCTTTATTTGACATAAACAAGAAGTTTAGATTAATTCATTCCTTCTTATATGACGCCTTGATGGCAGGAGAGATCGACTTGGATGTTTATGAGTTTTGTGTAGTTAACAAACCCAGAATAGGTATTCTTTTTGGAATACCTAAAATTCACAAATGTACCAAGGATCCTCCCTTTAGACCGATAGTGTCTTCCCCACATTCGGTCACTGAAGGCATTTCTTTAGTGATAGATGCTACTTTGGGGCCAATAGTTTCCCAGCAGGAATCTTTCATTAAAGACTCCTGGCATTTTCTAACTAAGTTAAAAGACTTTACAGACAAGGAAGTTTTTGATCCTAACAAGGATGTTATTTTTACCTTAGACATCACCTCTCTATACACATGTATACCTCATGATGAGGGAGTTGATGCTATACGCAATTTATTAACACAAAAAACTAATTTCAACATAAGTCAAGTCTCTACCATTTGTAGATTTTTGGAGATCTTGTTAAATCACAACTACTTTCTATTTGATGGTACTTATTATCGACAGGTCAGGGGGGTGGCTATGGGTTCCCCAGCCGCACCCTCATACGCTAATCTAGTGATGTCTTGGTGGGAACTCGATTGTCTTAGTTTGTTGAAAAATAAATATCAAATTTTGTTTTACCATCGATTTGTCGATGATTTGATTTTCATCATAAGAGGTGATGGAAATACAGTTAAACAATTTTTATTTGATGTTAATCATACATGGAATTTTTTGAAATTCACGTTAGGTAGTACAGGTTCAGTTATTAATTTTTTGGATGTCCTTTTTTGGTGGGACAACACTGAATTTAGATTTCATAGTAAAATCTTTAGAAAAAATACATTTACCAACAGCTACCTACATTTTCAAAGTGGGCACCCCACCTACATCCTTAGAAATAGAGCCTGTCGAATGACTTCAAACGAAAACGACTTACATGATGAAATAGTTTTTATTTTTAACATGTTTATCGACAGGGGGTATGACAAACTTCTTTTGGAAGACATCATTAGTGAAGTTTTAGGTAAAAGACAGATCTTATACCCAGCATTGTTGAATACCAGTGCTTCCCCTGACAATATTTCCACAAACTTGAATTTGATTAAAACAAAAACATGTAGTATTCCAGTTTGTTCTTTAGAAATGACTAGCGATAGTCTAAGGATAAGACGTCTAATTGAAAAGAACTGGCGGATTATTCAGGGAAATTTTGATGTCAGCAAGGCCATAGGGGAAAAACCTCTTTTCACCTTTAGAAATAGCTTTAACATTAAGAAATCTTTAGAGTGGAAACATAGTAACTTACTTACTAAAAAACTTGACATCAAAAGTAAGAAAGGCATGTTTCAATGCTCACATTGTAACATGTGTAGGTACATTTCAACAGGGTCATTTATAACTATTGAAACCATTGATCAAACTTTTGAAGTTCCAGAATACGTAGACTGTAATACTGCAGGAGTTATTTATATTAGTTCCTGTACTACATGCCCCGCCTTTTATGTTGGAATGACGACCAGAAGTTTAAAAACACGAATCCGTGAACATATTTACAGCATTAAAGTTCATGACGAGAATAATGCTTTATTTAAACATTCATTGGTCTGTCACAATTTTAAGAAATTTGTTTTTTCAGTAATAGAAGTATGTAAGACTGATTTGAGGGGTGGTGATTTTAAGAATTTTGTTGAGCAAAGGGAAACCTTATGGCAGATCAGACTGAAGTCTGACAAACATCCAGGGCTTAACGACACTATAAACATCAAATGTTTTTTAAGGGATGCTAAATTAGCTATTGATAAGACTGTTTCAAAAGTATTTTTTAATTAATAAGCGCTGATTATTTTTATAGGATCATTGGATTATTGTCAGTAATTAATCAATTATTTATGGACTATTTAAGTAGTGATTTGTATGTTAAATGTTTTCTGAAGAAGTCTCTGGATGAAAGCGGTGATTAAATTCTGTTACGCTATTTTGGTTTGGTATCCACGTTCTTCTTCCTTGGATTATTGTTGTTCTTCCAGTTTGATTTTTACTAGTTTATTTGGTTTGTTTTTATCTAGACATTTTGTAACTTATATTGTTGGATTAACAAATCAAATTATTTTATTATTCATTTTGTACTGATTTTATCTTACATATTTTTATATGTTTATTTTTATGTAATATTATAGTATGTTTTTATTCATGGTTTTAGCTTATATATGTTTTTAGGTACATGTATGGTCTGATGGGTATGTGTCTTTAATTTTGTGGGAGTGTAATTAATCAATTAACCTGGGAGTGTTAAAGGGAAGTGGTTTCAGTATGATGTGTTAGTTCTGATGAAGTCTGTATAAGTTCAAGACGAAACCTAGGTCAACTTGTCTACAATTGTGAATTGTGTGTCTAATAAATGGTATATTTGAGAAGTTCCTTGGTTGAACTGATTTGGACTGATCGAGTTTCCGTGTTAGAATATTGGTTCTTCAGTTTATCTGGATATATATATATATATATATATATATATATATATATATATATATATATATATATATATCTATATATATATATCTATCTATATATATCTATCTATATATATATATATATATATATCTATATATATATATATATATATATATATATATATATATATATATATATATATACACACACACACATATATATATACATATATATATATATATATATATATATATATATATATATATATATATATGGGTCTACTTCATATGATCGACAGACCATTTGATCGACACCCATTTGGTCGACAGCTCATTTGGTCAACAACCAGTATTCAAGGCACTTAACAGAGATTTGCCCCCCTCTCCAATGTTGTGCAACCCTGGAGTTGTTATATATAGTTAGGCGGGTGTGGGGGGCACAGCCCCCCACCTATTTTCATTTAAAATGTGTAGTTTTTCTTGTATTTTCATACTTGTAAACGAAAATAGGTGGGCAGCCCCCCGCTAACTATATAACTCCAGGGTCACACAACATTGGAGAGGGGGGCAAATCCCTGTTAAGTCCCTTGAATACTGGTCATCGACCAAATGAGCTGTCGAGCAAATGAGCTGTCGACACACACACACACACACACACACACACACACACACACACACACACTTGTGTACATATGTCTTCATGTGTATAAATAATGTATGCCAGCCACAGGATCTTAAAGGTGAATAAATGAAATTTACTTAAATAATAATGAAAATAGTGCAAATACATTTCAAAATATATGCATGATGAATGGCAGATACAGAGAAATAAAATAAAATACGAGACAAGAAAATAGGTTGTGCACATAAACTTGGTGTCCTGTAGTACAAAAATGGAGTCCCTAACTATCATAAGCTACATAAATTAGTAAATAATCTTCAAGTAGATACATAGGAGAATAGGAACAATACCATACATGCAATCACAGGGGCCTAAGATGCCCAGCCCTGTACACTATTAAACAGATACATTTAAAAGGTATTTCCATACTATACAAAAACTTAATAATGCTCATCTCCCAAATCAAGCTGGGCTGTACTAGATAGCTCAGATGTAAATTTTATGACTGCCCACGCAATCATCATGGCTATCCCTAAAGGGAATGTAATTAGGAGTATAGAAAGTAGGCAACAAGGAGCTGGGATTTATTGGAGAACATTAGCAAAGGAACCACACTGTTGAGAAGGAATAACTTCAGAGTGAAAGGTTACAGAAGGGAATGAGACCAAACAGTAGTCTGGAGTGCAGATTAGAGACCGCCTTCCTTACCAGGGACTGATGTCAAGAGTATAGGCAAAGACACAGCCATATAGGAGGGCATGTGAAAAAACAGCTCTGGTAGAGTTTTTAGCTGAGCCTAGAAGAGAAGATGCTGTTGGAAAAGGGATAATTAACAGGGCATATAAAATACCGCATGATTACTATATTAAAAAAGACCTGGAATTGAGACTGAAAGGGCAATTTACAAAAGAACAATGGGAGTATATCTGTAGATTTCCAAATGTGCAAAAAAAGTCCAGAAGGTTTGGGATTTTTGCTTGTAAGTGTTTTCATAGTTATTTTATACCCACACACTGAGAATATAATGTTTCCTGGGACAGACAGCAAATGCTGGAGGTGTGAAGGGAAAGATATGTAATTGGGAACATGTTTATGGGAATGTAATGCGTTGGTAGATGTTTGCAACTCACTAAAAATGTACTTTATCAGAAAAGTTGGGGAAGCAAATAACTGTAACTAAGGAAAGGTTTCAAGCAATTACTAGAAAATAGAAGTCAAAATATAAACCAACTGTAGCAGAAGTAATGAATATTACAAATGAAATGACATAACTGGAGGTGGGCTCTTTAGAAAAGGGAAGGAGCAGATTGCATAGAAATAGATGGAAGCCATAGTGAAATACAAGCAGAATAATGTTCAGGAAAGAGGAGTGAGGTTTAAAGGACGGCAGCAAGTGAACAATGCATGTAATTTTGGAGTGAATGATTAGAAGAAAACACATGTATACTGCATGAAATCAGTGAGAAATATCGCTGTGTTTTTTCTGTTAATTTATGTGCACCTATGTCATTTCAACTGTGATTTTATAAAGATAAAATAACTAGACTTAAAGGCAAAACAGTACTTTGTTGGGCCTGTACTTGTAACTTATTCCACAAGCTGGAAATATGTTGAGTTAGGAATGTCTATCTTTTGTGTCTTTTTTTTTAGTTGATGTAAATTCATTTCACTAATACTGGTGTTTGTAGAGCAAATGGTTCTGGAAATAAATAAATACATAAATGGTCCAAAAAGATTGGGTTATACAGGTTACAGAGTATATATAGAATTGCATTCATTTATCAAGATAGGTGAAGGAGTTAAGGCCCTCATTTGTTTTTTCATAAAAAATGTTGAGACCTTTCAATTTGAGCAACATGCTTGGATTTGCACATAGTAAAAGGAGCATTGTTATATGGTGGGACTGATTAGGGAACAGCTCAGTGCCAAGATGACTTATTTGGATCTTGAAGGTATTCCATTGGAAAATATCTGGGCCATATCGAAAGATTTCTTGACTATGGTGAAAACATAATGATTAAGTGGGAGAGAAAGTTGTCCACAAAAGTACAGGTCTCTTATGACTGTGTAGGTTTGAAGGGGAGTACCACTTGTCACATATGAAATGGGTACAGCTTTTTCCTGAACGCTACTATTCTGTACTTTCTGCCTTTAGCTTATAACCATTTTCAGTACACTAGAGGCTTACATATTCCTCCCGTAGAAGCATTTTAGATACATTGGATGCGTGGATAACAGTGCCCAGCTTTCAGTCATCAGCAAAGTTAGTCAATCACACTTCGGGGATATTGCCTTGATGTCAGCAAAATAAATTCAAGACAGGTGAGGTTCCTGCACTGACCCCAGTGGCACCCCACTAGTTCAAATTTACATTCAGAGAGGGTATCAACCTTTTCTACTAAGGATCTATTGGATATCCAAGTGGAATATGGCAGACAATGTAGATATTTACATTAAGATTCCCTAACTTTTCAATAACATCAACATGGTAATGTCAGCAGGGGGGATAGTGTCAAACACCTTGGCCATGTCAATATAAGCAGTGTTCTTAGAGTGACCACTGCCCACAGGTTCTGTAGCATTTTCAAAGAAGTTTACTACATTCTGGAGACAGGACCTACACTGCACATTGCCAAAATAAGAGGTCTGGATCAGCTAAGTTGACTATGACTATATAAATAAGTTCTTCCTTTGATATATTCCATGGTTTTCCATATATGACTAGGAAGGCTGATGGGCCTATAACTACCTGGGTATGAGGCAGTCCACTCTTGTGTAAAGGAGTCCTAATGGCTTTTCATCAGGCATCAGATAGAAATTATGAAGACCGAGATTGAACAGTTTAAATAGAGGCTTGGATAATGCATACATTACACTGATGAAAATATGTCCTGGTTTGTTATCTGGCCCCATAGAAATATTATTATCCTTTGACAGGGACTCAGACTTGTTCCAATATGATTTAAGTAGGAACTACATTTTTTCATTTATAGTGTGTAAAACAATTTGGGAAGTGGAGTGAAGTTATCAAATGACTATATCCTTGGGAATGGAATGTATGAATTTATTATGGACAAGGTTGTGCATTGTTTAAAATTACTTCATTTCCTAACATAACTGAAAAAGGATTTGTAAATTCCTTTGGTGTCTGTAATGAGCATACATTCACATTCTCTTCACATTTTCTTATAGTGCTGTTATGTTCCCTGCTGGGATGTTTCAATGTGTTTCATGAGGTAGGGGATGAAGATTTCTGAAAGTTTCGTATTATTTCCTTTTTGTTGTACAGTTTAGTAATGTTGGATTTACATTTTCATTATTTCCTATATAGTTTATTAATACTGATGTTCTGCTAGGGAGGTTTATTCCTGGATGTACCATTATATTTGCTGCAGGTAAGTACAGACATTTCTATACAACAATTTAAGTGCTGGTAAAAACTGGAGAGGAATTTTTTTCAGCCCTCTCATTTGGTCCATTTTCCAAGGATTTTTTGGAATTTTGCATGTGTCTTCTACAAGTTGAAGTAGGTTTTCCCTGTAGAAGTCCCTAAAGATGGTCTTATTTGGTGGTGGGTGGTGCCACTAGGACAGACAGAGAAGATATGATTTATGGTCAGATTTAACCATGGATGAGGAGCTGCATGTCAGTTAGGTTGGCAAGGATCGCATCAAGGATATTACAGCTTCCAATACGTAGCTTTACAATCTGCCCAGTACATTGGTATTAACAAAGTCCTATAAATGCTAAGAATATCTATTTTTAGAGGTGTGAGCATGCTGGTCAATGCTTGGGTAATTGATGCACCCTAGCAAGAAGGTATTTGGTTTGATATGTACCCCCTTGATGGCACTAAGGTGATTTTCAAGATGTTTGGGGGATATAGAGAAGTATCAATAGCAACCAATGAGGTGATAAGTGGATTTTTTAAGGGTGATTTAGACCTCCAGGAGCTCTATCTTAGTGTCATGTGTAATTTGGCATGAGGTGATGACGTTTCTGACAAATACAAATATTCCTCTTCTGTTACCCAATGGCCTGAATGTTTGATAGATGCTAAACGCTGGTGCAGATGGAGTGCTGTCGATGCATCAGAATCATTTCTCAGTAACTTCAGCTATGAATGTGTTTGAGTTGCAAGAGGGCATCAATTCCTGATATCTTTCTGTTTAAGCTCTTAGTACTGAGCTAGTACTGAGCAGTGCCACCGTGATATTTAGCTATGAATTTGCATATAGGAATGTCCAGAAGGGAGACTCTGTCCACAAAAGACACTATTGTGGCAAGAAATGCTTGAACCAGGAAGCAGCAGTCTTGTTATAAAAGGTGTGGACCATCCTATTTTGTCTGCTATCTCATCTAGAATGACACATGCTTGATCCCCTTAGAATGACACCAGTAGCTTAGACAACTGTTAAAACCAATTATGTTGTCTTGGCTCTATTCTTTGGGAAGTCAAGCCACTACTCAAGATGAATCTTTCATGCCTCGTACATCACATTTTACTGCATGTCCTTCTGGGTGGACCACCTTAGGTCATTCATTGCTAGTTTAAAGCACTTTAGGGCCCTTGTTACATCATCAAGCCTGGCACTGGACAACAACTTACAGTCACCCTGTTCTTGTCCAGTCTGAAGAGTATGGTCACAGGTGGGGTATGAGAAGACTGCTGAGCTATGCTGCCAGAGGGCAGAAGGCCAGGGATGGTCATAGAACTCACTGTTTGAAGGTAGACTACTATAGAAGAACTTGATGATTTATGGATAAAGTAAGGTAGCACTCTGAAGATAGATTGGATGGTGGTTAATCTAGAAATAATTAGTGAAGAAGCACATCAAATTGGCCATAGGCGCGAGCATGTGCAAGTGGCATGGCAGAACAACCCTGAAAGGCTAGCCACCCAGTGGTGTTAACACTGGCTCTAGCTGATTATCACTATTGAAGTGACACCCTTCCCCATTTGAAAAAACATGGTAAAAGGGGTTGTGGATAGATGTATGAATTAATAGAAAAAACAGAATTAGGTCTGTCAACAAACATAAATAGTGGTGATTTACCTATTAACTACTACCTGGTACTACTTGTGCTGATCTCATTGCAGCTACTCTTAATTAAAAATCAATGTTGCTTTGCTCCTTATCTCACCAAAAGCAAAATGGTAGCACTAACCCCAAGCTGGTTCCTGAGAAACATAACAGGTTCTTTCATGATCAGCAGCCTCATCCTAGATGTTGCAGGGGTCTGTAGGCTTCTTTTAGCTTTGGTGGGAGGTTGGCATAATGGTTAAAGTGTTTACCTTACAAACATAAGGTGCAGGGTTTGATTCTCACATGGAGTAATTGGCTAGGCTGAAAATGGCCCACAAGGGCAGTTAGCCTAGTACTAATCTATAAACCTATCTATGAACCTAGTAAATGTCCTGGAAAACACAGAGCAGCTCAGCATAGGAGAGCTTAGCTGCACAACAGTCTAAAACCAGACCAATCAGGGAAGTTCCTTTACACGCTGACCAATCAGAGGCAGTTAGGAATCAATGTCCCTATGTTCATTCTCTAGCCAGGACTAAAACAGTCACACCAATTTCAAGCTGGCTCCTAAGAAGCAGTTTTTTGGCTTTTCAGTAATCACTAGTCTCTAGGAAGGCTAAAAAAGAATGTTCATTCTCTAACTCATTGCACAAGAGAAATATTAATACCAAGCTGATTACTGAGAAGTAGTTTGTAGGATACCACGTTTCAAAAGACATTCTCTGTTCTTTTATATCGGAAAAGAAAAACAAAAATCACGCATTCCTACAGCCACAAGATCAAATACATTGGTTGCAGATTAACAAGAAAGATAAGAGAAAAGAAAAACAAGCCATTATATTTTAAAGTATGTTTCATTTAGCCTGGCATTACTGTTGGAATCACAGTTATAAAACACAGACAGAAATAATGATTTTTCTAGTGTACTTTTATAAAACTCACAGTACAGAAATGCTCATTATATTTTTATGGGTGATATACATTATTCCGTTTTACAGAATTAATTTTATACAATTAGCAAATGGTAAATAAACTGCAACGTTATCTTTCAAGTATTGTATATTTATGAGAAAACGTTAATGTATGATTTGTTGATGGTAATACTAAATATTTAAGCACTTTTACTAATACATTTTAGTGTTGTTGCGATGAAACATATGCTCAGAATCTTTATTGGACTTAATCCTCATATCATTTGCATATTTATTGAAATAATTTGATTTTAAGAGGTGCACACTGTTCTGCTTAGAGTGCCAATTGTACTCTGTTAACAGATGGTGAACCGTTTTATATTTTGTACAAATAAATTATAAAGCTCTTATAGTTTTAACTTTAAATGGCTGAATGCTAGCTTTCCAAATTGTACTTTTGTATTCTGAATTTTTCTGACATGGACTTTAAGAAAACAACTTAGACCAGCTAGACTACAGGTGAGGAGGGGTCTGAATGTAGGCTTTGTGGCTGAAGCTCAGAGTGGTATGTCCACTGCAAGTTGTGTATGTGTGTATGTGGGGGAGGAGAACACTATTAAGAAGTGTTTTTAGGCAGTTAAAAAAAATATTAAAAATGTTTTCGTTTCATAAAACATGGAGGGAAGTGCAGATCCTAGTAAAAGAAAAAAATGTTGAGTAAACTTAAGAGAATATGACAAAGTTATTTTATTACAAGAGATAAAACTGAAAGACAAAAAAAAATAAGTTGAAAGATCTTCAGGAAGCTGAAAGAGTAGAGATCATTTTCAGGAAGTTGAAAGAGTTGACGTGGTAAATGAACATTAGCTATTTTTCTTCTTTCTGATTATCAATGCTTAAATAATTAGATTTGGGAGATACAACACGTTCTGCTATAAAGAAGGGAACCGAGTCATCTAGCATATTAAGATAAAAGGCTCTTTTTGGAAAAGAAAAAAAACTTTCATGCACCAAACAGAAATGACCATACATTTTTTTCAAAACATTTTTTCATTTACTGTGGAAAAAATTAAAACTAAGGAAAACTGCAAATTAGATTTAATAAGACTTCAATGTTATCATAAATCTAAGTCTGTAAAGAAAGCTAAGCATATCATAAAATATGCTGTGGAAGTACTAAAAAGGAAAGACATTAAATGTGAAATGGGTAGATGTGCAGATGGTGAGCAAAAATCAGATAAAACTGATTCCATTTGGTAGAAATATCACAAAGACTGGATTAGGTAAATGTTTTATTAAAGGTGGTTTGCAGACATGATCCTTCATACCTCAGTAAAAGCTAGATGCATTCAGTGCATGCTCTTATTTGGTCACTGAATTGTAGCTCATCAATAAAAAAAGTGGACAAGAACACAGAGCAGGAGCTGGAAAATTGTTGTGACGTTTCTTAGAAAACACAATATAGAAGAGAACAGTAAGGACTTCAAAATGCAGGTCTGATTCAGTAGAATACTGGGAATGTGATGCGAGCAAAATAATGGTAGAAAAAGTTTCATCTATGCTTGAGCTTGCTATGCATATTTCTGAGTTAGGAAAGATGGTTTTAAATGGTAGTTTGTCATCACCCAGGATGATGCAGAGATTCAAAGACATGAAAAGTGTTTTTTATAATTGGCCTTGCAGCTGGTGTGTTATTCTAGATGGATCCAATATATCTGTTAGTTTGGAATATGGTGGCTGACAAGTCTTCCTGATTTGCCAGGGATGGCCTGCACCTCTCTTATTGAGTCTTTTACATTCTGGCTAAAGTATTTGCTGCTCCCATATTACCTTTTAGTAGAATCCATCGGATGGGCATTCCAACCTAGTAAATTCTAATTTAGAACATATTATTGTGACCCTAGAGTCCTAAAAAAAAAAAATTCCCAAATCTGAGTCTCTCCTACAACTTGAATACATTCAATAGGTGTACATTTTAAAATGATGAAAGTACTCCATGTATCCCTTGGTTTAATGCCTATCATGGCTTACCTACTGGCAATTGTGAATATCAGTATTCATCAAAGATATCATCACCTCAAAAGAAGTTCCTTGGGACACCACATTTGAACTCCTAGATGTCCAAGTCTCCATAAACAGCACCAATTACTACTTCATAGGTCACATATAGAACAGCCTTTGTGTCCCCTTCTGAGCTATATAGTTATCTTAACTGCTTCAACTATTCATCAATAAACTGGCTGACCTATACTGCAAATGGTCGGCATAACCAAAGCTTCTGTGACCTTATCAAAACTCACCTTAATAAATAGTTAGCCATCCTACTTGGTGCCCAAATATCCTAGCTCTAGTCTTCACACATATGGCCACTTTTTGCTTATCTCCTTATGTATCATCATGCCTTGTTAAATCATGCCACAATTTAGTGAACTTTGGCTTTATAACTGGTGGCACTTCCCCTGTAAATAGCCTTATGCTTGTGGACTTCTAAAATGCAAACTCTCCCCAGTTACTGGATGAACTATAATTCTGCTATAATCCTCCTAAGAAGGGTCTCATTGTTTAAGCTGCTACCTATGCTTCTTACATCTACTCCCAGTTAAATAAATAGTTGTATTGATAAGGTAGTCCCTATCCACACCAAATGTAATAAGAAATCTAAAAACAAACCCCTGTAGTGGAATACCCAAATGTGCACAGTGTATAACAAGAGAGAAACTGCTTATATGTTCATAGGTAGGTACTAGGCTATCTGCCCAAAGGCATTTATAAGCCTAGCTGGAATGTGTTGGCTTTTGCCACCCCCTTAGATTAGTTCCCTGTGCCTCTGTCCAGCAGAGCCATTGAAGTGATCCTCGGGGTAAACTTCCCATTTCCCAGCCACTCGTCAAGGTTTCTCTTGAGTGTTAGTGAGGTGCTCTGCCTAATGTAGATTGGAATCTTGCTCCAGAGCATGGGAAGTCTCTGGGACAGGAATCTATCCCTCCAGCATGTCCTATTTATTTTTGTGGTGAGGTTTAGATCCCTAGAGCATGTGGCTCAAAAGGATATGGTTTTCTTTAGGTGGAGCATGTCCATCAATTCTGGGTTGGACATGGCCTTGTATGTCAGGCAGAGATCACCTCCGAGTAGGTGGTATGTAACCAAGGACAGCTGGAGTTTCTTCAGTCGAGCTGCATAGGGCATCTGTTTGAGGCCAGTGATCCTCTTGGTGAGGTATTTCTGTGGTCTTTCCAGCTGCTGCAGGTGTCTTGTAAGGTACATCCCAAATGGGGAGTTGTACTCTATGATGGGTCTGATGAGTGATGCGTAGAGGGGCACAATTAGCTCTTTTGATCTGGATGCAAACCCTTTTGTGATTAGGTGGGCCACAGAAGGATTTTCTAACCACTTTGGCAATGTGATTATCAAAGGAGAGATTACTATCTACTTGGGTCCCCAGATCCCTTATTTCATCTTTCATATTTAGGGGGCTACCACCTATGTGGTAATTTGTGGGTACTTTGTTTTTTTCCAAAGGGGATGACTATGCATGTTTTGGCATTTAGCTTGAGGCCATGGTTTTGACACTAGGTATCTGTGAGACCCTTTTGGAGGAGGTCTGTGTCAGCCGGAGAGTCAATTATAGACCCTAGTTTCCAGTCATCTGTGAACTTGGTCAGCCATATTCCTCCTGTACCTCTAAGAAGTATATGCCAAACAAGAAGGGTCCTAGGACTGAGCCCTGGGAAACACCACTTGTAATCAGTTTAGAGTCAGACCTAGCTCCCGCAACTCTTACCATGTGAGTTCTGTCCGTGAGCCAGTTAGCAACCCATCTTGTGACGTAGGGGTTTATGTTCAGGCTGGTGAGCTTGTCTATAATACCAGAATTGGGAATGGTGGTGAAGGCCTTTGCAAGGTCTAGGTAAGCTGTGTGGACCACCTTTCACTCATCTATAGCCTTGGTAACTGTCTCAAAGAAGTCCACCAGGTTTAGGAGGCATGATCTGCCCTTAAAGCCGAACTGGGTAGGGTCCAGTGTTTGGAGGTTCCCAATGTCTCTGTTAATGAGATCCATGATAATGCACTCCATAGCCTTGCAGATCAAGCTAGTCAGGCTTATAGGGCAGTAGTTCCCGGGGTCTATTGTGGCTCCACATTTGTGGAGCAGAATAACTGTTGCTGTGCGCCACTCTGAGCATATAGCCTGTGGAGAGGCTGTCTGAACAGTGTGTTTAGGTGAGGGGTTAGTTCATCTTTGAGCTCATGTAAGACGCAGCCTGGGACACCGTCCGGTCCCACTGATGCTGTGTTTTTGGCTTTGGCGAGAGCTATTTTAACCTGAGTGTCTGATTTCAGGGGCACTACATTCTTATGGTATGGTTATGGGCCCTTTTGAGGGTGAGAGGGGGGTGAAGTTTGCACTTTACTTGTCTGCCAGGATGTTGGCAATATCGGTCGGTTCACTGTATTTTGTGCCATTCTGCACTAACTCCGACCAGATTTGAGAATTGCCACTTAGATTCTTGACAGAGCTAAAGAATGCCTTGTGGTTATCTTTGGAGTCCTTGGCAATTTTTCTTTCTTAGCTATTCTTGGATGATTTTATGAGGGATCATAGTTTCTTGCTGATACTGATAAGGGATGTCTTCCCCTCTTGGGATTTAACTCTTTTCTGTACAAGTTTCCTTCTTCTGTCATATAGCTTGTTTATGACGGGGGTCCACCAGACTGGTTTCCTTTTCTTAGAGGAGTGAGTCTTGGTTTTGTTTGGGATAGCATGATCCTTGCATTATTGTAGGTGCCTATAGAGTGCATTAGTAAAGGATTTTGAAGCTTGGGCAGCATTATCCTTTAGCATGGGGGATTTGAAACTTTACACCTCGGTCTTAAGTAACATGACATTTGCTTTTGAAAAGTTTTTCACAGTGGTTTCTTTGACCAGGAGTGGGGGCGGAATGTGGATATCCAGACTGATTAGTTTATGGTCAGATCTAATTAGCGAGGGGTTGACCTCTGGTGTGGAACACCGGTCGCCCATGTTGGTGATGACCAGGTCCAATATGTTGTCACTTCTGGTGAGGGTGTTGACCAGTTGATCCAGGGCATTTGAATTTATAAATTCTAGGAAATGTTGGGCAAGGGAGTTAGTACTTGAGTAGTTCTCCCAGTTAATGTTTGGGTAATTGAAATCACCCAATATCAGGGTGTTTGGTAGGACCTTTATGTTTCCCAGTGTTTCCAGAAATGCAGAATGGGGTCCTGGGACATGGTGGGTGATCTGTAGCAAGCTACAATTTGAGTTGTAGTTCTGCCCATTGTTAGTGGCACATGGATGATCTCTGCAGCATCGTGCTGTGCCACTAACCTGGAGGTGTGGGTATCCTTGATTAATATGGATACGCCCCTGCCTTTTGTACTTCAGTCCAGGTTTTGTGGCTGAAATGTATGATATGAGTTGTAGCCTGGTAGTGCTGGGATGCTCTCTGGAGCCTTAAACCAGTTTTCTGTTACTGCACATATATCTATTTTCTCCATATTGAGGAGTGCCTCGAGTGCATGCATTTTGAGGTTTAGACTTCTGGCATTGAGTAGCATTACTATCAGTTTTTTGTTACTTGTGCTATTTATAGTGGTGGGTTTGTCTTTTGAGCCTTGCTTAAAAAAGGCACTATGGGGGTGGCAAGAGCCTTGGCCAGTATTCGAAAGCCTAAGAGTGACAGGTGCAAGCCATCTCTAGCGAAGCAGCGTGGCTTGTCAAGCATGTCATCCAAGGCTGACAGACACTGGATCCCATTTGAATGACACCAGAAGTTTAGCCAATTTTTTCTTTATACCGTGTTATCATTCTTGGTGAGGGCAGGATGCTACTTAGGGTCAGGGTCATACTGGCCTGGGCTACGTGATCAGAGAGCTCTTCCATGTCTCTTTTCATGTAGTCCAGGGAGGTACGGCTCAGGTCATTCACACCAACACCAACATGGACAATGACAAGAGTCATATTTGTACTTGGTCTGGAGTGACCCGAGTGCTTGTGTTATGTGGCAGATCCTGGCACCCAACAGGCAGCTAACAGTAACCTTCTCGTTCAGCCTAGTGAGGGGGATGTCAGTGTGCATGACTATAGAGTCACTTATTACTAGTTTGTTGGGTATGTTATTTTGCCTTAAGGGCTGTGATTACATGGCACACTGGTTTTGTGAAGTATGTGTTTCATGGTTTGTGTTGGGGGTGGAGGTTGCTTGGAGGTCTGCTTTGGAGGTCTCTGTTGCTTTTGCAGACTTATTTATAAGCTTAATGCTTATAAGAGGGCTCAGTCTTCTTACCTTAACAGACTTAAACTAACAGAGAGCTTAAGGGGACCTTTAGGAAGCTCAAAGCTGAGTAAGAACTTCAAATAGCCACTAAAACCATAAATAGATAGAAATCCTTTTTAACTTTGACAGGAAGGTCAGAACCAATGCCCAACAATATGTGGAGCTAGTCCACAATGAAATTACACTCTCTGATTCAAAGGAAATACACCAGATAACAAATTTAGACCAAATTTTACTCCACCCACAGTTATAACTATTCCACAGGTTCCACAATCCCAGCCACAGCTTTAATTATTATGGAACAAGTTTTTCAGCCGTCTCAAAAATTAAGAACACTTTATCCATGGGACCTGACAACATACCATATTTCCTGATTATTAGTGCCAAATACGACCTTTCTGAACCCCTTCTTATCTTCTTTAATCTACACCTCTTCACTGGTTAGATTCCCAAAGCCTGAAAAACAACCATTACAATGCCATTAGACAAGGGGACCCAACTATAGACCCTAGTATCCATAGCTCTATTTGTCTGACTATCCTCATATGTAAATCTATAAAATATATTTTTCAGACTTCATTAATCTGGAAATTGAAAATCTCTTTACCATGAACCCTCATCAAAAGTAACCAAAGCAATAGATAGTTTATATGCTGTGCATGCAGCATATACAGACCTGGCCAAAGCCTTTGGCACTATTCCCCATGCAGGCTTTATTAATGGACTTGTAAATCTAAATCTAAATCCTTATATTATGCAGTGGATATCTAACTGGTTGTCCAATAAAATCCATGTGGTGAGCTGAAGTCACCACTTCTGAAAGCAAAAAAAGATAATAGTGGTGTATCTCAGGTCTCAGTTTTGGGCCATGTCCTATTTAGCACTTATTCTCAGACCTTCACGACAGCACTCCTGGCCTATGGTTAACTAAGTTTGCAGACAATTGTAAATTTGGTGCTGTTATTTAATCATCAACTGACTCACAGTTACTCCAACATGGGTTAGGCCATATTAACAATTGGTGCAAGGACAATGGTCTCAAATTAAATGTAAAAAATGTACCATAGTTCATTTTGGTAAACAAAACAGTTTTCACTTACAATACAGTCCCCCATCAAATCAAACAATTGAGAGATTTAGGCACTCTTTTTGATAATTCCATTTCATTTGACCATCGTGCCTCCAAATTAGTTCAGAAAGCATCTTATCTAGCTTATTTAATTTCTGAAAGCATTTCCGCTAAATCCAAAGAAATCTTAACTCCCCTTTGCTTGTATCTTATCAGACCCACTGTTGAAAATAATGTGACTTTTAACATACATTTGTCTAAACATATCATGCAGCTTGAGAGATCTCAGATATTCACAACTTTAAGATTTTTGAGGCCGCTGATCTTTTGTCATCAGGAGAGATTCCCTCCTTTCTATGCACTCATTCTCTTACAGATCCCTCCATGGTGATCTGTGCTTAGCATTTTAAGCCATGAAAGATCCAACCCTATTTCACTCCCTATTCCTTTGTAGAACTAATAGTACAGCAAATACTTGTTTAAAGAAAATAAACTTTCATCAGCAGAAAGTAATATACATTGGTGTGATAGATTCACATTCTGACATATTCCTTAACTCTAGAACAAATTTCCACTGCATGCTAAGCGTACTAGTACCCACATAAATGAGCAGGCAACCTTAAATTCTCCAGTCAATTTTGTCTTGACTTTCTTGAGGCTAGAGGTAACTTTTGAAGTTTTTTTTGGCTAGGCTTGTAATGGTCTACAGTGATTGTCTAATACTTAAGAAGCAGTTTTCAGGCTTTTCAGTAATTACTAGTCTCTAGGAAGGCTAAGAATAATGTATCTCTGCTCTTTCTTTAACTTGTTACACAAGAGAAATACTAATACCAAGCTGATTCCTGAGAAGTAGCTTGTAGGACACCGTATTTCAAAAGACATTCTCTGTTCTTTTATATTAAAAAAAGACAAATCGTACATTCTTAAAGCCGCAAGATCAAATACATTGATTGCAGATGAACAAGAAAGAAGAGAAAAGAAAGAAAAACAACCATTATATTTTAAAGTATGTTTCCTTTAGCCTGATATTACTGCTGGAATCACAGCTGTTATAAAACAGACAGAAATAATGATTTTTCTATTGCACTTTTATAAAACACAGTACAGAAATGCTCATTACATTTTTATGGGTGAGATACATTATTATGCTTTAGAGAATTAATTTTATACAATTAGCAAATGGTAAACTGTAACTTTCTTTCAAATATTATATATTTATGAGAAAACATTTTAAATGTAAGATTTGTTGATGATAATTCATGTTTAGTGCAAGGTTGTTGTTGTCGCACCAGGCGCTGAGTTGATTAACTTCCTCCCTGTACGCTGATCCATCATCATTGCTAATGAGACCAGCAACAGTCGTGTCAACTGCAAACTTGATGATGTAGTTCAAGTTAAGCTTGGCAGTTCAGTCCTGAGTTAACAAGGTGAACAACAGAGGGCTCAGAACACAGCCTTGTTGGAACCCCCATGTTCATAGTGATGTTCTCGGAGGTGTTATTGCCAATGCCTACTGTCTGTGGTCTGTCCATGAGGAAGTCCAGTATCCAATTGCATAGGAGAGTGTTATTCCCACTTGGTCAAGTTTCTTTATCCGATGTTGGGGGTTCACTGTGTTGAAGACAGAGCTAAAGTCTATAAACAACATTCGCACATAACAGTTCTTGTTTTTCAGGTGAGCCATGGATAAGTGAAGCACCATTTATACAGCGTCTTCTGTGGAGCAGTTTGGTGACTATGCAAACTGAAGTGGATCTAACGATGCAGGAAGGTTGGATGTTATATGGTTCTTGACCAGCCTCTCAAAGCACTTCATTACTACTGAAGTGAGTGCTATGGGGCAGCAGTCATTTAACAGTGGGTACTTTTTGTTATAGGTGTCATAGTTGTAGTTTTTACGTATTTGGGTACTATAGCCTAACAGTGAGATGTAGATGTCTGAGAACTTGTGTCAGTTGGTCAGCGCAGTCTCTAAGCACCCATCCCAAGATATTGTCAGGTCCAGCTGCCTTTCTTGAGTTAACCCCGAGGAAGATTCTTCTGACATCAGCAGGGTTGAAGAGTAGTACTTTGTCCATTTGATTTGTAGGGGCTTTCATTGCAGTTGTTTTATTTCTTTCCTCAAATCTATTGAAGAAGGTGTTCAGCTTGTTGAAGAAGTTGATATTGTCATCTCACTGTGCCAACATAGGCTTGGACTCTGATTAATTGTATGGCTTGCTACAATTGCTTTGAGGTGAAAAACTTGAAACTTGAGATGAAAAACTTGAAATAGGTGCAACTGAAGAAGAATGGCAGCATCTCAAAACAGCATGTGCGAGGCCTACAGAAGAGATATGCTTCAGAGCCATGTATTGAACTAGAGTACATAAGGAAAGCTGGTGGTAGAATGCACAAGTCCAGGAAGTCATCAAAAGAAAGGAGGAGTACAAGAAAAAAATGGAGGCTAGAAAAGATGGAGGAGGCTAGGAAGAAATACTGGTTGGCTAACAAACAGACTAAGAAAGGAGTTGCAATAGTAAATAACAGTGTATGAAAGGCACTCTACCAGTTTCTGGGAAGTGAGTCACTAGATGTCACAAAGAAACTATATAAGGTCGCAAGACAAAGAGAGAAAGATAAAGAAGACAGTCAGACACTTAAGAAGCCAGCAACAACCTGTTTGGGAGTTCAAAAGCCTTCCATCAAAGACAGATGAAAGAAGTTCTTTCAGCAGCTTCACAAATGAAGAAAACCCCACAGAAACTGTACTGCTCCAGAAACAGAGTACAATGATAGAAGAGGAGGAGTCCACTGCAGAAAAAGTAAGGACAGCACTAAGGAAAAGGAAGTTAGGAAAAGCAGCAGGCTCAGATGAGGTCACAGCAGATAGGGTAAGGATGCTGGGTGAGATAGAAGAAAAATGGATCCTGAAAGTACTCATAGCAGTGTGGAGAGAAGGTTGCATCCCAGATGACTGGAGAATAAGCACGCTAGTGCCAGTGTTCAAAACAAAGGGGACATCCACAACTGTAGGCAGTACAGGGGCATCGAACTCCTGGCACATTGCATGAATGTTTTGGAGAGGGTGGTTGAAAAATTAATATGCAAAGTCAAAGAAAGTAAGATAGGAGATGAGCAGTCTAGATTCAGGTCAGGATGCAGCACAACTGACCAGATGTTTGCAATGAGATAGACAGTTGAGAAGCTAGAGATGAGGAAAGAGGTCAACTGGACATTCCTAGACTTGGAGAAAGTATATGGCAACATCCCAGGAAAGCTGATTTGGGCAGTCCTACAGGGATTCAGTCCCAGAAACATTGGTAGAATTAGTGGAAGCTATGTACAAGGACCCAAAGACTCAAGTACAAACAGTGTTCAGTCTCAGAAAGGGGTTCCTAATGGGAGTGGGTGTGCATCAGGATTCATCTCTGTGCCCATTATTGTTCATACTGGTGATGGACTACATTAGCAAACAGACTGGAGGGGACAGATCAACAAAGTTGCTGTATGCAAACAATGTGATATTATAGGCTGACTCGAGCAAGAACTTCAACAAAGGATAGGGGAATGGAATGCAAAATTGAAGGCACATGGGCTGAAACTGAGTACAGATAAGACAGTTGTAATGGCAACAAATGGGGGAAATTAGGAGCTGAGAATTGAGATAGAAGAGAAATAGTGGAAATGGTTAACAGCTTGAAATACCTAGGAGCTGTGGTTGAAGAGAATGGAAATCTGAATGAGGAGGTCAAGGCCAGAATCAGAGGGACTGTAGCCAACTAGCAGTGTCATGTATAGTATGACATAAGAATGTCAAAGAAGCAGAAAAGTAAGGTGGATAAAACAGTGATGCAACCAGTACTACTGTATGCTACTATGTGGTACAGAAACCTGAGCAGTAAAGGCAGAGCAGTTGAGGAAGTTGGAAGTGATGGAGATAATGTGCCTGATACTGGTGGTAGGATGCACACTGTGGGACAGATGAAGAAATGAGGACATAAGAGCAGAAGCCAACATAACTCCAATTGCAGAATAGGTCAAAGAGCAGATTATGGTATTTCGGGCACGTGTAGAAAAGCAGTAGATAACTTGATGAAGATTTGGGACAGACAGGAAGAAGGAAAGAGGAAATGAGGGCATCCAGCAAAGAGGTGGATGGATTGTGAGAAAAAACCTGCAACAGTTAGGCACGAGTGTCAAAGAAGGCAAGAATGTGGCATTGAACAGAGACATGGAGACAGTTGACACAATGCTCTGACCCTCTCTAGAAAAGGGGAAAAAGGGGGTTAATGATGATTTTATATATATATATATATATATATATATATATATATATATATATATATATATATATATATATATAGGTTCATAGTTTGGTACTGGGCTATCGGCCTTAGGGCCTATACAAGCCTAGCCATAACAATTCCCTGGATATTTCATCCCACAATATTTACTTCCCTGGATCCCTGTCTAGCAGGGTGACTGACATGATCCCCGGGGTGAATTTCCTTTCTCCCATCCAATCATCAAGGTTCCTTTTGAAGAGGGCCAATGAGGCACTCTGCTTGACATGTATGGGCAGTCTATTCCAGAGTATGGGGAGTCTCTGGGCCAGGAACCTATCCCTCCAGCATGTTTTGTTCATTGTGATGACAAGGTTTAGATCCCTGGAGCATGTGGCTCTGAGGGATTGAGATTTCTAAGTGCAGCATGTCCAACAGCTCAGGGTTTGACATGGCCTTGTATGTTAAGCAGAGATCATCTCTGATTAGACGATATGCCACAGACTATAGTTGGAGTTTTTTAGATGATCAGCATATGGCATCTGCTTTAGGCCTGTGATTCTTTTAGTGAAGTGTTTCTGTGGCCTTTCCAGCTGTTGCAGATGTCTTGTGAGGTACATACCAAATGGGGCATTATACTATATAATGGGTCTAATGACAGATGAGTACAGTGGGACAATGACCTCCTTTTTTCTGGATGAAAAGCCCATAGTGATGAGGTGTGCCACATAGAAGGATTTCCTGACTGTTGTGGCGATGTGGTTATCTAAAGTGAGCCCACTGTCCACCTGTGTCCCTAAGTCTCTCATCACAATTTCAATGTTTAGTGTCCTGCCACCTATGTGATAATACAGGAGTACATGTTTTTTTCCAAAGGGGATAACTATACATTTCTTGGCATTAAGCTGGAGCCCATGGTTCTGGCACCAGGCATCTGTTTCTGTAAGGCCCTTAACACACACACATATGTTCTTTATAAAATTCTAATACAGCAAGAATAGCTTACAACAGACTAATCATGTGAAAACAAGAGGGATAAAGGATTACACACTGTCTAACATAACTAGTTTTAATTTGGTTCAATAGGTAAACTTAAGTAAAGACACTCCTAAATGAGAATGTATTGGATGGAACAGGCTGATGAAAATTGAGTCAACTGAGGCAATTTATAGTTCATGTTATTGGACATAAATGATCCTTCAGGGAAAAGAGAAAATATGGAGTGAAGCTTAAAGAGTAAATGCAAACTGGAAGCTGCACCTTGAGATAAATGGAAGGGTACAACAGTTTATGCTGACTTACTGTAATTACCTTTAATATTATTATTTAATTAATGGAAATACAATGAAAATAGTGTAACAATTACAAACCAGTTACAAACTGGGGGAAAAGCAAGGCATGGATGTTATTCCCTGTAAAACTGATATGCATTAGATAAACAGATAAAACTATTACAATGGTGTTTTTAACTCCTATAAGATTGTTTTAGTAAAAAAAGGAATGCAGATGTCTGATGCAGTAACATGAAATACGTTTGGGAGATGACATGTAACGCATGCTGTATGATTCAGAAAAACAAAACAAACAAATTACTGGAATATTTTCATACAAGATAATCAAGATGACAAAGGGGCTTGGAGAAATCAAACAGGAGGGAACAGGCTACCTATTTCATGTGTGCTTAAAATGCATTCTAGCCACACAGTGGAAAACAAAACAATGGTACACACAAAGGAACATCAGTACGGGGGTGATAACAGCTATAATCAGGAATGCATACAGGATGAACAGACACACAAAGTCTCACAAAAACAGACAGAAAATGTAAATATTATAGTGTGTACAACACTACACCAGATTTAATTATTTAAATATCACAATTTTTGTTTCTAAAAGTGTTAAATTCTGGAAATGTTAATAATTACTATTAAATAAAAGATGGAAATGCTTTATTATCAACACATTTTTATTTATAAGTATCTAAGCAACAATCTTTTTTTTTCATTTAAGCTCATTATTAAATGATGCACATCAGCTGCTGAGAATTTCTATCAGTTGCATAGAATTCACCTCACCTCACCAAATGATATCGGATATCCCCAAGACCAACAGTAAGATATGCGATAGAGTTCTGGATATATTCTCTGTCTCATCCTGGACTACATTAATTAAAAATGGAGTTCAAGCAATACTCCTTCCTTCATTTAGACAGTATACAATGTGGCAAAACAATATTGTTGGACTATAGCATTACTTTTCCATTTACTCTGTATTCTGTCTGCATTTTTTATTTTTCATTCTGATATATTTTATATAAGATGATACTGAGAACTTTTATCTCCAAGTTCCCCCTGTAAATGGGTAGTGCTTTGTATGGTTAACCCAGATGAAAAACATGCATATATAAATATACATACATGTTGTTGTGTCTTTCGGCTTTTCCCGGTTAGGGGTCGCCACACTGGAACTCCGGTCCGCTAATGATTGGCAGTAGATTTTTACGTGCCGAGTTGCCGGGCCTGACGCACAACCTTCAACGAAGGTATGCCCATTCACGCATGTCTCCACATAGAAGACGCTCTAGCTGAGAATCGAACAGGACAACGTCTTACTGTGAGGCGACAACGTTACCACAGTACCACCACCGCAGTTAAATACATACATACATACATACATACATAAATAAATATAATGTCTTATTTATTTAAATACATAAATAAATAAATATAATCTCTTTGGCAATTTTGAAAAACACTGAAGCCAAATGCAGTATAAGAGTGCGTTTAACAATGAACCTATAATTTATGCCAGTTCTTGTTTCACACACGTTCAATGAAACACATACATTCCTCCTTGACTCACATAATGACCTGTGTTACTCCGGATTTCACTCTCTGCTCTCACCTGCTGCTTCGTCTCATATTTACTATTAAAATTAATTCATATATTTTTACTCTGGTAATAATGTTTACATATTGCATGAATTGTATATGATATACCTTCTCTGATTACTCTATTTGTTCTGTTTTATTTTTTTGTGAATTTCTTCACCCAGGGTCTGCCTAGAAATGGCCTACTGTGATCAATGTACTGCCCCAATAAACAAGCTAAATAAACATATAAATGACTGTCACTGTCATCTACCTTCAAGTTGAAATATAAACCATTGATCCCAAGTAACTTTTATGCAAACTAGTAGCCTGATTAAATCTATGACATACAAAAACACAAATGATGCTTTGAAATTGCTCTCCTGCTTCTGCCTATGCCAAATAACAGTATTAATCAATAAATAAGACATGATTTTTCCCTCAACAGAAGTCTAAATTTAACAAAAACATGTCTTGACATAATTATGGATAGTATTCCCTATCCTGCTAGATCCCCCAAATATTAAAAAATAGAAGTTATAAATTTGCTTAAATTACAGTAATTATTTTAGCATGCATTTTTATGTAAGCTATGAGGTCTGAAACAGAAATGTATATCACTGTTTAGTTACTTCAATCTCAGTTATTTGCTAGAAAACCACAATTTAAGGAGCAGACCTAAAATATGAGGCCAAAAATCTGGGCATTCTGTGAATATTTGGACAGTTGAGAGCTATGCTGTGGGCCCTTTATGAACAGCCCACTTCCAAATTAAAAGCACTAGGTAAATGAATAAATAATATGTTATATGATGCATAGAATCATCCATCACACTCAAGGTGTTGCCAGTCACAACAGCACTCACTGATCCTACCCTCTTATGGCATGAAGCATTAAATTATACACATTTCACTATATGCTTTTTAAATACATATGAACATAAGTAATCGAAAAGAAGGAAAGGGATCACCAAGTTTCCTGAACCAGGATTCAAATAAACTGCTGTATCAATCAGAAACATTTGTAAAACACAGGGGTGGTTAAAACCCAGGGGTTTAGCAAAGAATAAAAGCACCCTTCAAATAAGTTAAATTCTGACATTCCAGACAACCATCCCAGCTATTTTAACAATTAAGCTACTGAAACAGCGGATATGGACAAAGTTTTATAGCTTTATCTTTTCTCACCCATGTATAATTTACACAAATAGACCAATGACAATTGAGGAAGTGTGACATCACATTTATATCCATTGTGAGCCTTAGCCACACGGAAAAATACCAAGGACCATACAACTTAGTGAAAAATAAATAATTATTATGTAAATAAATTAATAGATATAAATGTGTGATTGTACTTCCTCCATTCTTGTTAGGTCTGTTTATGTGTACACACACACACACACACACACACACACACACACACACACACACACACACACACACACACACACAGTTTCACATGAATATAGTTTTGATTATTTTGTTCAAGAAGATATTGCAATGTCAACAGTTTAGTTCACTTTCTGTGTAAATTAGCCCTAAGAAAATTGATTTGAGCCAAAATAGGAATATGTTCCTGTCAAGCAATAAATGGTCAAACAGAAACACTTTCTTTGTACAGTTAATCAAAAAATCTAAGTAAACACTCCTTTGATGCAGCAGGACAGAAGACATTGCTATGAATTCCTGGTTACAGAAAACAATTAATCAGCTTTCAGTTGTTACACAAATATGTGGCCCCATACACTTAAATTCAAGGGCAGAAAAATAAGATGACTACACATCTACAGTTAAACAGATCTTAATAACAGCAGCTTGTTTTTTTTTTTTACATAAGCAATTCATAAGTGATATGAGCATCAGCTTAATGGGGTACTGGCTTTTTAACAACATCTATACACTTCTATTCAGCAGACAATACTTAAAACACGATCTTACCTTTTTTATTACACAGCCTTGCTTTTATAGCTTTCTCTCCCACTGCCTAGTTAAAAGAAATCACTCATTTGGCTTTTTAGGTAAAAAAAAAAACATCTTCAAGATTTGCAGAATACAAATCTACAAGATGAAGCAGTATTTCCAGGTCTGCCCGAAGAAATACAAGGTTATTCTTTTCCCAAAGTGTTTGCTTTGTGTCTTTCCAATACCACCCTGTATTGCCTCTTTCTATTCCTCTCTTTCACTCTCTCTTTGCCTCTCAGCCGCCCTGATTTTATACACCTGCTTTTCACATGCTACAGGTCTACTTAAAGTGGAAGACTCCCTTTAAAGTGAAAGTCACCCTTTATTTAAAGTGGAAGTCTCCCTTCATATGGAAAAAGTGGTAAACAATAATGTAGAGGTTCAGGGCTTATTAACCTGCACCTCATGTCATCAACTTGTCACTGTATATATACATGTATAGAAAGAAAAAGGACATATAAAATAGATTGACAGATATGCATACAGACAGATAGAGTAGGTTACAGGTTATGCAGTCTTTAAGGGATCAAATGTACATGTAAATTTATGTGAAATGCTGCAGGCAGATTTTTCTTGAAATATGAATACTTGAACAAAAATTACCTCTTTAAACTGTGGAAAACACTAACGCATTCCTTCTGTGATACAAACTAGTAGAATAAACTTTAAAATCTAGAGTTCGCAGGGAAAGGGATTCAATCCTCTTGTAATCGAGTGAAACGGGCAATATCATAAACATAAGCAAAAAAATCTTTGAAAGAATAAATAAAAGATATGTAGAGATTTTATGTATATGTGTTTGTATATATATATATATATATATATATATATATATATATATATATATTTTTCTAAATGGTTGAACATTCTTAATATGATGATGAAAAAATAGAATTAAGAGGTTTGAACACTCAGTATATCAAACACCCTAAATGTCAAAGTTATAAAACATTGAGAGATGGAAAATATTTTGTCTTCCAATTTTTACACTACCCCCCCCCCCCCCCACAACACTAGTCTTAAATTCATCTGGTGGTGCTCCATTCATCTGCACCACCTTAGTGATGGGTCCCTTCCCCCAACCCTAACCCTACACTTTACCTTAATAAAAACCTTCCCATAATGCTGTCAACTACGCAAGACACATTCAGACACACAAGCACTCACAAACAAAACTACATCCATCCGCTGCCTAACTCTTACCCTAACCTTAAAATATACACACTTGCACACAAATATACAAAACCTATCCCCTTAGCTATCCCTGACTTTCACACACATGCACAAATGCCCATACCACTTGCAACCCCACACACATTTCTTGACAAAGCATTTCCTCAATATTTTGCCCATTCAGCTATCAGTACCTTCGATGTTAAGCACAACCTCCTGCACTTGTGAACCCAACAGATGTCCGATTAAATGATGGGAACCTATATCTATCTATCTATCTATCTATCTATCTATCTATCTATCTATCTATCTATCTGTATTTTGAGATGTTAGTAGGAAGCCATGCATTCACTCTTCCTCTGTATTTTTGGTCTCATTTTTTTTGATACCTTGGGACTTAAATAAGACAGCTCCTAAAGGAAAATGCATTTCAGATAGTTTATGCCTTGTGTATCCACTACAAGCAAAACTATATCTAGCTTGGCTCACTTATGGGGAGTCTGTCATGCAACTATGCTACATGCTGACTATGACAAGCTTGGGGAAGTATGGAGCCAAGTGGAAATACTACTCATACTAATAAAAGGATTTATTTGGCATGAGTAGAAGCATCAATATTCATAAATTCTTAAAAAAATTCTGGAAATGTACTGACCAGCGTGTTTGCCCAGGTAACTCCCAATGCCATTCCCTTTTTCTTCATCTGAATAACAATGAGATAGAACAATATTCCACTAATCATTTCCGTGTCTCAGTACGATGTATCAAATGCAGCAGTACTAACAATCATTTCCCAACTAACTAAGTTAGTACTAACAAAGTAGTAACTAACCCCATTCTAGATGCTCATCCTTTGCCTCCACACAAATACTGTTGGCCTGATGAGCATGTGTTAAGAACAAAAAATAGCCTAAACATGGATTTGTACCTGTAGGCGATTTACCGCTTGAGCTTCTAAAAGTTTTAACGCTCAGTGCAAAGGGTTGCTGAAGATGTAAGTCGATCATTTTTGAAGTAGTATTTGGTACATTTAATTATGTATAATTGGGAGACGGGTATTGCACGTCTGGATCTAAACCCCTTAGAAGACTCACTGCAAAACAGAATGATGTTCAACTGCTATACAGCTGAAATAGTGTTGTCATAGCTAAGAGTACAGTTGTATATGACATCAAAAAATTAATTATTGGATGAGGAATGAAGTTTATCCTTGAATCTGACTAATATCTAGGGTGTAAAAATAGGATGATCAGTAACACTATCAGTAAGATATTTTGCAGTCTTTCTACATGAGTTCTGTGCTCAGATGGATTTGTACTACAGTTAGCGTATTGATAGATGCATGCCACAAAACTGACAGACAGATAGATGTAATCAATGGAATATAGTACTGTAGAACAATGAGAACAGAGTGGGCTTGCAGACAAATGCCAACACCTGGAGGCAGCTGTCTATACTGCTTTATAGACATACTTCTTTTAATTAGAGCATGACAAAATGTATTGGATAGATAATGACTTTACCAGGAAAGTACAGCAATGTGGATATTCATTCTATAGCTACAGTAACAACAGTTTAAGAATATTACAGCTTACAAAGCAGATACCATTAGAATGTGCTACGGATATGCTATATTAAGTATAAAACCAGAAAATCCAAATAAATACAAATGAATAAGTCACCCTGCCTTGACACTCTGACCCACTGCTCTCCCAGGGCAGCTTGCAAAATACAAGGATATCAGTCATCTTTAATTACATTTGATCTTATGTTGGGAATAAGATAACAGGACAAGAGGCTAGCTGGTGATCGAAATTAAAGTTTGTGTCTCACCTCAGTCCATGAATGCTCTCCCTCAGATGTTACTCATTCTCCTCCACTACCCAGAGAGCATCCTCGTTGTCACAGACACCAGGCCATGGTAAGCACTACTATGTATGCATGCTGGTTAGTGTGTAGTAAAGAGACTGAGAGATATGATGGCATCCTGTGACTCAGACAGGGCCATGAATTGTTAATGAGTAATGATACTTTACAGCTAATAAGTAATATAGACTGGCTGGGAATCTGATACTACGTTACATGTTTGGATCAAAGGTGAAGCTATGCTTGCTATAACAATATATGCGGGTCTCAGTAATCCTGTTACTGAGACGACCTTCGTCTTTTATCTAGGATAGCAGATACTGACTTAATTGTGCAGTTTTAATTTCATGTAGTAATCTAAAAAGTATCTGCAGGGCTGCTTCTGTGACCATTTTTGTAGTTTGTCAGGGATACTGGACACTGCTTGGTACACAGAAGATTCTGATCCTTTTTGGGGCTTACCCCAACAAACACCTTCTCACTTCTCTGAACTGTTCCACTATTGTACATGCCTTTGTTTCTTCCTGATTAGACTCTGTAACTTCCTATAGAAAGTCTTCCTAATGCTGAATTTGACTGGTGGTAACTGATGCAAATCTCTGCAGACCGGTTACTTAGAGGTACTTCTGGTCACCTTTTTATTTCTTATTTCTGCAGAAACTGCACTTACTCTCAGCTTGGCCCAATAAAGCATTCAGAATGCTTATGTTAGTGCACTTAGCCTTCTACAATGCCTCAGATCACATTATCAGAAAGAGCTCCTGGTCTCTGCTGTCGTCCTTCCATGAAATATATATATAGGTAGAAAGAGAGATATATAATTTACCTTTAGAATCTTGAAAGATGAGAAGCTTGAAACTTACAAGACTGAGCCCAAATGCTTGAATCTTGTCAGCTCAAACTAGCAAAAAGTAAAGGAGCAGTGTTTGTTTTTGCCAGAATCTGAATTGTGTGGGACTGCTGCATGGTAAAGATCAGGGTACTGATCCTTTCTCCACTGTTTTCTGATCTCAGAATTGAAGTATATCAATAGTGGGGGTGTGGAGGTGCAAGGGGGGGGGGACTTGCTGTCCTACAAACACAGGAGTTTTGTGCGTGTTTTCACACTTAAAAGATTTGAGCATTTGGACTCGATCTTGTAAGTTTCAAGCTTCTCATCTTTCAAGATTAGATGTAGAGAAGTGCATACTTATTTTTCCTGTTAACCAAAAAAGCCTACTAGGTAGAAGCTTGTCTTTCAGGTAAAATTCAAAAGCATTCTCTGGGTAAGTGACTTGGCAAGAATCACACAATAGATATGTAGGGACTGTGGGATTCAAACCCAAAATTATAGGACACTGCTCATTATACACTCATAGTCTTAACTATTTGTCTTAAACTCATACATTTTTTCAGATACATTTATAAATAATAGTTATAAATACATCCATGTACAGATACAGGTTTTTACAATGAAATACACATTTATTCATAACACACACACGCACACACACGCACACACGCACACACATGCACACACACACTTGCTGCCAGGTAATTTAGTGTATTTCAGCATTCAGTTGTAAGTTCTAATTTGAAGGTAAAGATCAACTGCTAAGCAAACATCTGAGCAACCATCTGGTCACATTATCTGCAATATACTGATACATTTTGGAGACAAAACCTAGCGAATAAATCTACCACTGTTTGGAAATGGAAATCGAATAATTCACCCTAGCAGTGTTGCTAGATACAATACATGCATTTGAGAGGTCCTTGCTCCGCTACCACTGTTCTTCTCACTTTTTCTGTCCATGCAAACATAATGTACTGTTTGTGTCAGCTAAAGATGTTGGGACATTTGGAGGAACAACACTTTTTTTTGGAATCGGCCCGCCTGTTAAGGATTTGCACAGGTAGAATGCAGAGTACAAAATGAGTTTTTTGCTAGGAGGTTAATACGTTCAACTGTTTTACTTTTGTTAAATGCAGATATGCTACAACAGGCAGTATTTATTACTTTAAAATATAAGCTGCCATAAAATGTGGATTCTGAAAAAAAAATGAGGTATTACAAAGTTTATCACTACTATTCTGAGCATACTTAATGAAATAAGCTTTTATCCTGTTTACCTAGAGGAGATCAGTGTACCTAAAAAATATTTAGCACAGATGCAGTACTTTGCAGCCCTGCAGACACAGATGGCATACTAACGTAAAAGTACAGAAAACGAAATGTCACAGCTAAGTCAAACAGCAGTTATGTACCATGAAAAGTGCTGGGCTGAAGAGAAAGTACTAGTATCACCTCTGCACAGTGCAAAATGACAATGTGGGAACTGATAGCTAAG
>NC_056734.1:615949064-615974064 GCF_019279795.1 Protopterus annectens | reverse complement strand
GGCTTGGCTATCTCCAAAGATCTGTGCTTTGCCACACAACAAACACTGTTTGCTTATCTTCCACATGACATATTTTTTTCTCAATTAACCATTTTTTACTATTCTTTATTTATCTTTTCTACCTGTTTTGGTTTCTGTCTATTTATCCTAAATAATAGGATAGAACACAAAAGCATTTAATGTTGTAAACAGTTTTAAGTCAGAACTACAGTATATATCATGGTTTTGTTATGTGCTTTCCTGCTAAAGTAGAATTAAAATGCAGTCAGTTCACTTGATGTGCATGGATGGTGAATCTCCAAAGAACTCAATAGTTCAAAACGTCATAGTAGATTGTAAGAAGCCTAATGAATTTATTAATAAGCAATGCACTGAGTTTACATTTATCAAATAACACAAGTTTATGCAAGCCATAAACCCAAAGTAGATTTGAAGCTGTCTCCCTGCATTTCACAAATCGGACGTACACAGCTCGTAAAAACTAAAGTAAGGCTTATTCGCAATACATGCTATTAATTGGAGCATTTAGCTCCATGCCCCCTGCTATTCAGCGCTCAAATGGTCCCAAGTTCTGTGCTGCATTTACCATTATTAGACTGGTACAGTTTATGGAAACTGACTTATTAATATACAGTTAGAAAAGAATATCAACCAAGAGACAAACACAATGGCAGGACATACTGGAACAGACAGGAGAGAATTACGAGCCATCAGTTCAGAGGACAGCCCAAGAATTGATCAGTTTCTTAGGAGAAGGCTGCCATGCAGGCTTGCCGTGCAGCTCCCCTTGGATGTACCCCGCTCTGTCTTGCGCTTCTGAGCCTCAGTCCTTCGAGCCGCGAAGCGCCTCTCATTAAAGGCAGCAGCAGCAAAGAGTGACTCACTGAGTGTTTATACTTAGCTTCACGCCGCCAGCAGCAATGACATCCTGCCTGAGTAATTACTAGCACTTGGATTGAGGAGCACAGCCTTTTCTAAGTCCCATGCCAAGACTTTTTACCTCTTTGGAAAGCTGGGGTTTACTCTACACTTCTGTTAAAATATATTCCCTCCCACAAATTGCATTACTTGCTGTAAATAACACTCAGTGAGCTCCTGCTCAGAGCTGCTGGTGGAAGCATTCTGTAAGTTCCCCTATAGACAGACCAAGGTTAAAACAGGGACGAAACCATTTCCTACTGTTATTATTTTGCACAGCAAGACTCATAGCTCTGGTAATCCTTGCAGCATGGTGTGCACATTTCCGTCAGAAGGGAAACACACGCACGCAGACGCTTGTGGGATAATCAGTATAAATAAAGAACCGCACACACTTAACACTAACCAGAAATTCAGAATCAATACATTCAGTCATTTATTTGCTTTTTGTTGGTCTCCACTACTAGCAGTTCAAATTATTTACTATAGATTAAAGTTCCCATAATGGAGTCAGACTGACAGTTTTTGTTAATCACTTTGCACCTGTAATGGGGCACTTTTATAACGTGGTGAATAGGCCAGGGCTAAGTGCGTTTCGAACCCAACGACTGCGACCACTGGCATATATATAGTCCGGGATTTCGAAATTTCTTTGCTACTGGTATGTGCGAATATCAGGGCTATATGGATATGCCAATAAGGTCAGAGAAAGGCAGTTGTGATTAATATGAAAATACGAGGTATTTTTAGATCATTTTTTGCATACAAGTAAGTTATTTAAAGTTTGGCTTTATGAACTCGTGGATTACTTCGCAAAATCCTAAACTGTTACAAATGTTTCCGTATATCGCGAGGGGGCTGACCAAAGTCATCCTGAAAGGGTTTTAGGAAACCTACAGAGCGTTCATCAACCAAGACTGATTTTTTTTTTTAAGAAAGCAAACTGTTTAATATTTTTTTATGTAGGAGTGACTTTTTTGTGGAAATCCTAATGGTTTCATTAAACAATAAAAAGGGGGTGATAAGAAATAATGGAAAAGGGGGAGACAAAACAAAGAAGGGAAAACACAAGGGAAACATCAGGCGGGTTTGTAATGGAGGAGGTGGGAGATGATGGCCACCATGTTTTTGTTGAGGAGTAGACCCCCTATCCCCCCCCCTTTTTTTTTATAAGAGGGTCGTATGGGTGGGAAATAGGGAAGAAGATGAAGGAGAAAGTGGAAGGGAAGAAGGGCTGAAGAAGCGCCAGCTGGAATCCTGCTACAGAGCCCCAACCACATCCACTGTCAGATGTTGTTGCAGTGAAGGCCTCAGTGTTGAGCAGGTAGGGGCCTGTGCTGGTACGGTGGTTGGTATCAGCAGGGACAGTGTATCTTCTACATGCTAAAAAAAGGCTAATTTTTTCCCATCCACTACCTCTACCAGTACGGCCTCAACCAAACCCTGAAGCCCCCTTTCTGTGAGGCTTGCTAGGCTGCCACATGCTAGAGTGCCTGCAGGACTGATGCCTCCACTCTGACCCTGCGAGAACATCCCTAGCCTTGGAGGTACATTCCTAGTCTTCTCTTGAGGGATTTGAATCTTTAAAAAAAAAAAAAAAAAGAGAGAATAAATGGGAGTGAAGCAAATCAAAAAGGAAAAAGGAATGTATAAGCAAAAAAAAAGAGAGAGAGTGGGAGAGACAAAACAGAAAAAGTGCAATATAGCTGTATTTATGGCTTTGGATAGTGTGGCTTCTACCTGTGCAGCCGTGATATTAGGGATTTGGCATTCCTCGGTTATTGGGATGTGCCCTTTAGGGGGTGAGGGGGGGTAAAGTTTGCACTAAACCTGTCGGCCAAGATATTAGCAATAACAGTTGGTTCAGTATATGTGGTGCGTTGTGCAGTAGCTCAGAGTACCTCTGCATATTATTATGCAGATTCTTGACATAACTAAAGAATGCCTTGTGGTTATCTTTACCATCTGTTGCAATTTTGTTTTCATAACTAGCTTTGGAGGATTTGATGAGGGATCTCAGTTTTTTGCTGAGACTTACAAGGGATTTTTTTCCAGTCTTGGGACTTTGCCATTTTCTGCAACAGTTTTTCCTTCTGTTGTAGAGTTTGTTAATGGCAGGGAACTACCAGATTGGCTTCCTTTTTTTGGAGGACAGGATCTTGGTTCTGTTTGGTATGGCCTGATCCATGCATTTGTGTAAATGCTCATACAGCGCCTTGGTGTGTGATTCAGCAGCCTTACATCCATTCCCTGTTTGCATGGATGTCATGAAGTTTGACATTTCTGTCTTTAGAAGCTCAAAATTGGCTTTGGAGAAGTTCTTCACTGTGGTTTCCTTCATGTGGGATGAGGGTAGGATTTGGATATCGACTGTGATTAACTTGTGGCCAGATCTAACCAGGGAGGAGTTTATTATTGGTGTAGAGCAGTGGTCCCCCATGTTTGTAATGACCAGGTTAAGAATGTTTCTACCTCTGGTAGGGGTGAGAATTAGTTGGTCCAGGGTGTTTGAATTAATGAATTCCAGAAATCATTGAGCAAATGAGTTGGAACAGGAGTAATTTAATGGAGGAGTAGTTAAAGTCTCCCAGTATAAGGGTATTAGGTTGAACCTTAATGCTTTCCAGAGTGTTCAGGAATGTGGAGTGGGCATCTTGGGACATTGTGGGGGCTCTATAGCAGGCTACAACCTGGATTGTTGTTTTATCCAGTGTTAGTTGTACCTGTAGTATCTCTGATGTATTATGCTGGGCAACCAGTCTGGAGGTGTGACTATCCTTTATGAAGAGGGATTCACCACTGCCTTTGGGGCTTTGGACCACACCTCCTTTAGTGCTTCGCTCCAGGTTTAGGGGCCGAAAGGTGCAGGGGCGGCTCGTGCTATAGGACTGCAGGACTGCAGCCCCCCACCTGTAGAAAGAAAAAAGAAAATAATAAAAATTACAGTCCCCCACCTGTAGAAAGAAAAAAAATCATGAGTCCCGGAACTCCATGCATGCGTGCTTGGAGTTCCTGGTACTCAGAACTCCAGATTGCTGTGTTAGACAGTCTGGATAGGGAAGAAAAGGATCTCCACCCTGCCAGCCCAGAAGTCTGTGCAGTGATGACCTGAAGGACACCGGACTGCATTGCCCATAGGCTGGAGGCTCGAGCCTACTCTCATGACATCTTGCGGGGAAACAGCTTGCACAGGTTGCTACAGGAACATATTTTGATCTGCTGCTACCTATGGAGGTAGGGTGCTACAGAGTTTGATCTATGGAGGTGTGTGTGTGTGTGTGTGTGTGTGTGTGTGTGTGTGTGTGTGTGTGTGTATGTGTGTGTGTAATGCCCCAGTTGCTACATACTGGTTGCCTGAGAGAACACATAGTGGTGGGTAGAGAATACTCAGGCTTGACCCTGTACCTTGGGTGCAGGTAGTAAGGGCCTGAATTCCCTACCCACCACCATTTGTAAAACATTTGCAGATTTTTGCATCATATTTGTTCTGTTCCTCATATAATCTGTGGTTTCTGTATGCTTGTTGTGCCTAGCAAAGTCAGTGGTGCACTGGTAACATTCTTGCCTAACAGCTAAAGGTTCTCTGGTTCGATTCTTGGCTGGGGTGCTTTCTGTGTGGAGTCTGCATGTCAGTGTTTCTCCCTGCCCCACTGAAAATTGGCTTTTGTTCTAAGTCGGACTTTCCTGGTTAACAAATGGTAAATAAAAATAACAGGCATTTGAATTTCAAACTTCATATTCTTTAGAAAGTACATGACCTTTTATTCTAGCAATTTTCTAAGTTTATAACATGGATATTTGAAATTTGTCCTTATTTTTGGGACTGTATGCCCCCATTATTGGCTTCGTCCAGGTTTTTTGTGCCAAGGTTGAGAGCTATGGTGAGAACTGAATTCACTGAATATGTTTGGGGGCTGTATTCCCCCATTACTGTCTTTGTCCATGTGTTTTTTTGCTAAGAGGTTGAAAGGTATGGTGAGAACTGAATTCACTGAATATGTTTGGGGGCTGTATTCCTCCTTTATTGGCTTTGTTCAGGTGTTTTGTGCTAAGAGATTGACAGCTATGGTGAGAACTGAATTCACTAAATAGTAGTCATTTAAGTTTCAGTCTTCCTCTTTTTCACTAAACAGCTGATTTGGCATAGTGGTATGTTGCTGTGACAGTTTTGCACAGGGTTCCTCTGGGTTCAAGACTTGGCAGTGAAATGTATGGTGGTAACACAGCATTTTATTGTAGCAACTTTCCAACATTATACAAGCAATGTTTAAAATGTGTCCCTGGTTTTTAGGCTTTTGTCCCCCCAATACATTTTGGCTTTTTCCAGATTTCTTGTGCTGCAAAGTTCAGAGATACAGCGGAGTGTCGAATAGATTTTACAAGAAGCTGAGAGCTGCAGGGGAACAAAAGTTTAGTACTGCTTATGGTGAGTCTACTTGCATTGTTAATAGCACAACAGGTAGTGTACTTGCTTTTGATGCAGAGGGCTGTGGGTTCTACTCCCACAGTAGGTAGATGCATTGCTGATACTGTACTGTGTTGTAAACGGGTGGATGCTGCAGTCCTCTTTGGTGAAGATACATAGTAACTATGAACCTGTTATCAGTTTGCCATCCATTCCCTACTGTGATATTACTAGCTTATAATTTTTAATGCAACATGGACAATTTATTCCTCAAGGAAAAACAACCACTTTATTTGTAGATGAAACAATGACATATAAAGTTGTTTGCTAGCAGCAACCTCTTCATTAGTTACATATTTATTTAATGCGGAATTTAGATGACTTTTAGTTCTTCAGAGATTATGCATATTTACTGATACTGGTGGACTGTAGATGTTTGAGTAGACTTTTATGATTGAAATGTATGTTTGAGTAGACTTTTATGATGGAAATGTTCTGAATTGGGCAGTTTTGCCATTATTGGTGCATGCATTTTGCTTCATTGTTTACTGGAAAAATGTTCAAAACAATAAATTTAAAATGCCCTTTAACAACTGTACTGTATTGTACAAGGAATATAATTTAATACACTCAGGAAGGTGTATCAAAGAGCATGTGCATGTTTCGTGTTCAAGGGGCCTATGGTTCAAGAACAACCAGAAGTTAATCTTTATCTGCCACTGGCAAAATGTATTTTCTTTGAATGTGGGTTTCAATGCTGTTTCAATTAATGTGAGTTTCAAGGGCAGAGAAGTTTTAATGCTAAGTCTTTTTTCATTGTGAGACTGCATTGCTTTGTTTAGCAGATATCTATTATGATTTCTGCTGTAAAATGCAAAATAAAACTTTCAAATGAAATCCAAATCATCGCAGAAGTAAAACAGTATGCACATTAAGTGTTTATGGTAAATGGGGTGAAATAACCAAGGGATGGGACATTGGAATGGCTGCAGGGGGAGGCTCCATTCGACCATGATTTTGTGAGGGCGGAAGGGCAGGAAACTCAGACAGCCCCAGCTGAACTATACCTCTCAAATGTCCAGATTTTTGCAGAATGAATAGATGTTTGCTACTTATTTCTGGTTTGTTCCTCATAAAATTTGTGGTTTTCTGGCAAATCATTTAGGAATGACATCACTAAATAATGACAGACATTGAGTTTCAGACATTATAACCTTCAGAAAATGCATGCTAAAGCAAGACCTGTTATTCTATCAACTGTCTTAAGTTTATACAAGAGCAAGTTTTAGTACTGTTTGTATGTTCCCCCAATATATTTATTTGGCCTTGTCCAGATTTCCTGCATTAAGAGGTTGAGAGGTACATTCAAATAAATTGTTTTATGGAATTAGGAATATCCAAACCTCTCAACTGTCCCCAATTTTGGCTCAAAATGCTGCTCTCCCCCTAATAACCCCTCCCCAAAATGGCAATTTTGGAAGAAAACGTGGAGAGTTTACAATTATAAATAACTGTAATGATCAGAGTTATCGATTACTTTTATTTCAGAAATGCATGTAGATGCTCTTATTTTGTCAGCTGCTCAAGTTAACAATACTAATATTAAAAAAGGTGTCCCTTCTTTGACAGGTTCCCAGCTGTATTGTGTGGCAATTTTATATTTTTGCATCACATTTTTGGTCTATTTTTCATAAAATTGTGGTTTTCTGCCAAATTAGTGGTAAATTATTAAAGATTGAAGTTAGAAAATAATGGCAGACATTTGAGTTTCAGATTTCACACCCTCCAGAAAGTTCATACTAATGCAAGACCTACTATTCTATTATCTTTCTAAGTTAATAAGAGCAATATTTAAACATTTTCAATATTTTTGGGTATGTGTCCCACTTCTGTGTATGGCTTTGTCCAGATTTCTTGCTCTGAGGTTGAGAGGTATGAGTGTCAGAGCCATCACCATCAGCCAGAGACATTTCAAATTGTGACATACTTGTTGCACCCCACTCCCCCATGTAGTGACTCTGGATGTGTCCAAGCAAGGCAAGGAGCAGTTATGCAGTGTAAGTGTGCAGAGTATTCCCCCATCCAAGGTAGACCACAAGTATGACCATGGCTTTTCATCTGTCCTTGATTTTGCAGAATGTTCTGGTTTTCTGTCATATTTTATACTGTTAATTTATGCTTCTTATTATTCAGAAAATGCATGTTGTCACAGTGCCCTGCTGCTTTGTGTTTAAGTAGCAATGCTTTAATGACCATCGGGTAAGCTTGTCTGAGATTGTAAGATGCAAGTAACCTTTAATAAGCATACTGTTAAAAAGGCTTTTAGTGTTGGTAATTATTTGTTATTGCCATGCAGAGAATATTTACATAACTAGATAATGTACAAGCCTTAGGTATTGAAATGCATATGGAAGTATTTGTAATAAAGGACAGGATTACAGTATTTTCAGAAGCTCACTACATTTGTTGGAGATTTGCAGTCATCTTTGCAGGCATTACCCGTAAACTAAACAGAATGCCAATCTATCATGTGTGCTTCATAACCTGTGCAGTAATCCTTTAAGCAATTTATCTTGAGCTAGTTTCTTGTTTGCTGTTCATTTTTTACTTTGATCATGTTTTTCCCATGAAACAAGTAGATAGTTGTTGTCAGGCAGCATGTCTTTTTTGGATGAGAAACATTTTTACAAGTGGGAGTATCACAGAGATTTCTACTTTCAGCATGTTACTTGGTACCTTTATAAAGCTGAATATAAGTTATAATTAGAACTGCAGTGCAAGGAGAAGCTTATTTTTTGTGTTTGCTTGCAGTTGTTATGGTGGTAAATTTGTCTTCAGGGCATTGCCTAAAAAAGACACTACAGGGGTGGCCATTTCTGGCATAGCATCAGGGTCTGTGGATTATGTCATCCCAGGCAGACAGGCAGATACTGGATCCCCTTTGACACCAGAAACTTAGCTAATTGTTGAAGTCAATCATTTTCTGCTTGTACTGCAGTATAATTCTAGGTGACAGTAGTATGCTACTCAGGGCTAGCGTCATACCTGCCTGGGCTACAAGATCTGAGAGCTCCTCCATGTCTCTTTTCATGTAGTCCAGGGAGGTATGTCTTAGGTGATTCACACCAACATGGACAATGACTGAGTCATATTTGTGCTTGTTGTGGAGTGACCCAAGGGCGTGCATTATGTGGAGAATCATGGCACCCGACAGGCAGCAAGCTGTAATTTTCTCCTTATTTAACCTAGTGATTGGGATGGTAGTGTGCCTTACTATTGAGTCACCTATGACTAGTGTATTGAATAAACTGTTGTGCCATAGGGGCTTAGGCTGAGTGACACACTGTTTATGTGGGCTATGTGTCTTGGGGGTTGTGTTTGGGTGTGATGGTTGCTTGCATTTCTGTCTTGGAGGTATTTGTTGTTTGGGCAGATTTTTATTGAGCGCCTCTGCAAAAGTGTGTGTGTGTTTTGTGTTACTATGTGAGAGGTGTGGTGGTGTGTCTTACAGGGATCTGTGTGTTCTGTGCAGTATGATGTATGTGTTAACCTTCTTCTCTTGACTGACTAGCCCAGTCTTGTTTTTGAGAGAGTGTGGCCTCTAGTTTGGCTATGTATGTACATCTCTCACAAGTGGATGTGTTTGGGGGTTGGCGGAGAGGGTTGTCTGTGTACATGAGGCAATTGCTACATTGCCTCAGGATGCCCAGTTTCACCAGGGTAATAGGAGAAAGAGTGGGGAACTGATGTTTAGTCATGCATGGATAGGTGCTTAGTTATTTAAATACTAGAGTTGTTTTGCTTCCTTTTAAGAACTGAAGCTGTTTTTGTTACCTTAATGGATGTTTTTTTAGTGCTACTAGCAATTAGTATGCTTACAATAACAGCTGCAAGAGGTTTTGAGTAAGTGCTGGGTTTTAGAGGTCTGATTTGAGTGCACAGAAATGAAAGCTAGCAAGATCTAAGGGAAAATTTGAAGAGCACACTTCAAGGCTCCGGTAATAGTTTACCCTAGCTTAGCTGAAGTGCACATGCTGAAATGTATCAATTCAAAGAGGTGTGCATTTCCTTTTCTGCAAAACTGTGTCTTATTTAAAAACTAATCCTGAAGTAAAAGCATGTTCTCAGAAAATTTTTGTGCTGGCCATTCACTTATCATAGTAAGCCCCACCCCTTTCCCAATCTCAGTCTAAGTAGGATGTGGTGTGTGAGATTTCAGCCATTTTGTACATGTAGCTAGAACTACTTCTGGATAAACAAGTGAGTTAAGCAATCATCTTTCTTATATTTGTGTGGCCTACAGAATACTGGTTTCATTTAATGTTATCTATTATAAAAACAGTAAATTACCTGAAACGCTCGGCTTCGAACACTCCTTTTTCTTTTGGCTGCTCCCATTAGGGTTGCCACAGCGGATCAACTGTTTCCATTTCTTCCTGTCCTCTGCATCTTGCTCTGTCACACCAACCACCTGCATGTCTCACCACATCCATAAACCTTATCTTAGGCCTTCCTCTTTCCTGTTACCTGGAGCTTCATCCTTAGCATCTTTTTCACAATATACTCTGCATCCCTCCTCAACACATGTCCAAACCAATGTAATCTTGCCTCTCTGGCTTTGTCTCCAAACCTTCCGACCTGGGCTGACCCTCTAATATACTTATTCCTAGTCCTGTCCATCCTCGTCACACCCAGTGCAAATCTTAACATCTTCAACTCTGCCACGTGAAGCTCTGACTCCTGCCTTTTTGTCAATGCCACTCTCTCCAACCCATATAACATAGCTGGTCTCACTATCCTCTTGTAGACCTTCCCTTTCACTCTTACTGGTACTTGTCTGTCACAAGTCACCCCTGACACACTTCTCCACCCACTCCATCCTGCCTGTACTCTCTTCTTCACCTCTCATCCACACTCACCATTACTCTGAACTGTTGATCCCATATATTTAAACTCATCCACCTTCACCACCTCTACTCCCTGCATCCTCACCATTCCTCTATCCTCCCTCTCATTCACATACATATATTCTGTCTTAGTCCTGCTGACCTTCATTCCTCTTCTCTCGAGAGCATATCTCCACCTCTCCAAGGTCTCCTGCACCTGTTCCCTACTCTCACTACAGATCACAATGTCATTTGCAAACATCATAGTCCACGTGGGCTCCTGTCTGATCTCGTCTGTCAACCTGTTCATCACCATTGTAAATAAGAAAGGGCTCAGACCTGATCCTTGATGTAATCCCGCCTCCACCTTAAATGCATCCGTCACTCCAACCGCAGAATTCACCGCTGTCACACTACCCTCGTACATATCCGGTACCCCTTTTACTTACTTCTGACACTCCCGACTTCCTCATTCAATATCACAACTCCTCTCTAGGCACCCTGTCATATGCTTTCTCTAAGTCCACAAAGACACAATGCAACTCCTTCTGACTGTCTCTGTACTTCTCCATTAACACTCTCAGAGCAAACATCGCATCTGTAGTGCTCTTTCCTGGCATGAAACCATACTGCTGATCACTAATCATTACCTCCCTTCTTAACCTAGCTTCCACTACTCTTTCCCATAACTTCATGCTGTGACTGATCAGTTTAATCCCTCTGTAGTTACTACAGCTCTGCACATCACCCTTAGTCTTAAAAATCGGTACCAAAACACTTTTTCTCCATTCCTCAGGCATCCTCTCACTTTCCAAGATTTCATTAAACAATCTAGTTAAAAACTCCACTGCCATTTCACCTAAACACCTCCATGCTTCCACAGGTTTGTCATCTGGACCAACAGCCTTTCCATTCTTCATCCTCTTCAAAGCTATCCTTACTTCCTCCTTGCTAATCCACTGCATTTCATGATTTACTATCCCCACATCATCCAACCTTCTCTTCCTCTCATTCTCTTCATTCATCAGTCTCTCAAAATACTCTTTCCATCTGCTCAAAACACTCTCCTCACTTGTGAGTATGTTTCCCTCATTATCCTTTATCACCCTTACATGCTGCACATCTTTACTAGCTCGGTCCCTATGTCTAGCCAATCGGTACAGGTCCTTTTCTCCCTCCTTAGTCTCCAGCCTTTCATACAACTCTTCATATGCCTTATCCTTAGCCATCGCCTCCTCACTCTTTACCATGCACCTCATCTTCTTATACCCTTGTCTACTTTCTTTATCTCTCTGACAATCCCACATTTTCTTCGCCAACCTCTTTCTCTGTACACTCTCCTGTACTTCTTCATTCCATCACCAGGTCTCCTTGTCCTCCTTCCTCTTTCCAGATGTCACACCAAGCACCTTTCTAGCCTTCTCTCTTACTAGCTCTGCTGTAGTTACCCAGCTATTCGGTAGCTCCTCACTGCCACCCACTGCCTGTCTTAACTCTTCCCTGAACTCCACCTCACAATTACCCTTTTTCAATTTCCACCATTTGATCCTTGGTGCTGCCCTCACACTCCTCCTCCTCCTCTTGATCACCAATGTCATCCTACAAACCACCATCCTATGCTGCCTAACTACACTTCCCCCTGCCATCACTTTACAGTCTCCAATCTCCTTCAGACTGGCCCTTCTACATACGATATAATCCACCTGTGTGCATCTTCCTCCACTCTTGTATGTTACCCCATGCTCCTCCCTCTTGTAAAAATACATATTCATCACAGCCATGTCCATCCTTTTCGCAAAATCCACTACCATCTGACCTTCTGCATTCCTTTGCTTAACACCATACCTACCCATCACTTCCTCATCCCCTCTGTTCCCTTCACCAACATGCCCATTGAAATCTACTTCAATCACCAGTCTCTCACCCTTGGGTACAGCCATCACCACCTCATCCAACTCACTACAAAATTTTTCTTTCTCATCCATTGCACACCCAACTTGTGGAGCATATGCACTAACAACATTCATCATTACACCATCAATTTCCAGCTTCATAAACACCACTCTATCAGACGCTCTTTTCACATCCAAAACACTCTTAGCATACTGTTCCTTCAGGATAACACCTATGCCATTTCTCCTCCCATCCACACCATGATAAATTAATTTGAACCCGCCACCGATACACCTAGCCTTGCTCCCCTTCCATCTGGTCTCTTGCACACACAATATACCAACCTTCCTTTGGTCCATCATATCAGCTAGCCCTCTCCCTATACCAGTCATACTGCCAACATTCAAAGTTCCAGCCCTCACTATCACAGTCCTAGCCTTTACCTGCCTTTGGGCATGCCTTCCCCCTCTTCTCCTCCTTCGGCCAACAGTAGCCCAGTTTCCACCAGCACCCTGTTGGCCAACAGTACTGGTGACGGTCATTGGCTTCAAACACTATGGTTCCAAAATATAAACTCAAAAAAGCGATCTTCTGAAGAAGTCAACATTGTAGTTGATGAAAGCGCTAAATTGTTATGTTTTATTTTTTTAATAAATAAGTTTTGTGATACATTGGATTGCTTTTTTTCAGTTAATATTTTGGAACCATAGTGTTCAAAGCCGAGCATTTCTGGTAATTTACTGTTTTTATTTTTTGAGTTGGATCCTGAAATGCTAGTCTTGAATTATTAGTTATCTATTATAACTCTTTCCCCGCAATGGTAAAAAAATTATAATTCTGTAATTGTAATAACTTATCCAGTCACCATTACTGATACCTGTAAAGTAGAACATGATTTGCATACTATTATTTTAATAGTCTTACCTGACACTTCTTTGTTATTCCTCTTTGTTCCAAAGATGCATGAATGATTACAGCCATGTTCCCCATTTCCTATGCATTTCATAATAACAGTACAACTAATATTTTCAGGTACAGTATCTGTCTTTGCAAATACATGCATTTATACAAATTCATTAACCCTCTTTTTTGTCTTGATATATATATATATGTGTGTGTGTGTATATATATATATATATATATATATATATATATATATATATATATATATATATATATATGTGTGTAACTCTGGCCTTCTCACTGTAACCTGTTCCACCCACTTGGTCAGCTGATTGGCCCTGTGCTTCTGCAAATCTTCACTCCTGTGACAGAACTCCTGCCAGATATTTTTACAAAGTGCTGTGATTAATGCATGTCTCCATCTTCATGTATGAATCATGTTAAAGGTAAAGTATGATCAAGGTCTCTTTATCAGGCCAGCTAGGAGTGTGGCCTCATGCCTTCACAGATGTTGCCATCATTTGAAAAGTCAGAACTAGAACAAGGAAAGTATGGTCAGAGGTCTATTAAGCAGGATTAGAACCACTCCTCTTGGCTGTGGCATCTCCTTGACCAACCCTTTTTTGCTAGCATGCTCAAATATAACAGCTATTGATAGTATTGGCAAGTCTGGTGTAACCAAAACTGCTTTGTCACATACTGATTTTTCTTAAAGGAAAACACTTACCTGCACATTCCATGTGTAATTTTTTTAATATATGGGTAATAATTAGCATTATTAATGCTTATTGATAAAAGTTATTGTGTTTTTTACCCTAAAATCAGTATGTTTTTTGCAGTACAGTGGAAATGTTATTTTCTTTCTTTTTTGGGGGGGTGGGTGGAGGGGATAAATGTCAATATGAGTGATTTTTTACTGTTATGACACATATTTCATTTGCTAGGCTATGAAAGACAGTGTTGGAAGGGCAGGGGTTAGCCTTCAGATTGCTGTAAACCTGACATTTAATTGACTCTATTTTGAATCTTTAAAGTATATTCTTATTTTGGTTAGTCTAGGGTCATCTGTACATTTGTGTGGAAAGCTTGGGTTAGCTGCGGAATGCTGCAGACTTTGGAAACATCTGCAGTACATCCATGTCTTTTTGAAATAAATTCATGTAACGTGGGATGCATGCTCATAATCTGCAAAATGCTGAATTTTGCTAATATACCTTGAGACACGTTTACGTACTACTAAAATTCATAGACATGCATATAAATTAGCCTAATTTGCATACATGTGTAAATGGCCATTAATTTTTGCCAATAGGTTAAGCATCACCATATTAACTTGCGAATAGCTGAGATAAGTGGCAAATGTATTAGGATGCCACAAACACAGTAAAGTAAGGAAAACCTTTAAAAAAATTATTACTTTGTAATAGACACTTTTAACAATTATTTTGATGTATAATGTGCAGGTGTTTATACCATTGCCTAATTGGCATTTTTGTCATTTTGAAGTTGCATTTATCTTCTTTTGGCTTTTCCAAATTAGGGGTCACCACAGTGGATCACCTGTTCGCTCATGATCGGCAGTGGAGTTTTAAAGTGTCAAGTTGCCAGCCCGGCACCCAACCTTCCACAGAAGGTGCACACACTTATGCCTAGGGCCAATTTAGAGTGTCCAATCCACCTACAGCATGTCTTTGGGAGAAAACCAGAGCACCCAGAGGAAACCCACATGAACACAGAGAGGACATGCAGACTCGGCACAGAAGGTACCCCAGCCAAGGATTGAACCAGAGAACCTCTTGTTGTGAGGTGGCAACGCTAACCACTGCACCACCGTGGCCACCCATCAGCTGTGGAATTCAGTAGTGAATATAGAACATGAGCATTACAGAGGTTATTTGTAGTGATTGTGCATACATGGGAATAAATGCTTAGTTTACTAGAGAGATTTTAGTGTGCAAAGGACAGGAATAGGCATGTATGACAAATCTGATATTTTGGTACAGTGAGGGAAAAAAAAATACCTGACCATGGCAGACAATATGGCAGGTTGGTTTTTGGTTGCATACTGTGACTGAACTGCAGTTAGTATAACACTGCAGTTTGCATGGATATATTGATCATATATATAAACATGTGTTTGCCTTACCTTGAAGTTACTTCAGGTGGCAAGAATAGCTGGCCAGTGATTTGTACTTTAACAGCTGATATCATCCAAATATTAATGTCACAAATGTGTGACTGTAGCACCTTTTTTGTTCATTTGTTTTTACATGTGGTGCTGATGGGGAGTGGGAAATCAAAGCACAGAAAAGATAAATTCAGTCAGGAATAAAATCATGTTGTCATGGCAGCACTTAGGACATCGACATATGGGAAACATCTTTTCGGTAAAGGAGGGCCCAAATAAACCAAGAGGAATAAGGCCTGGAGTCACAACTGAAGAAAGAAACAGAGCATTGACACAGTGCAAGAAAAAGGCAAATAATACAGTAGCACATGCTAGAAGGAAGGTCAGGCAGAATGCGATTTCCTTTACTACTATGGGGGGGGGGGGGCTCAGAAACTTGTTCAGTTAGGTGCAACAGGAATAATTTCAGGTGGTGTGGACAGTGTTCCATTAAACCAGAGTCTGCAGCAGCATTTATGTTCATAAGTTTGTTTAAGATGCATGTGTTTGTTAGACAGAATTGAATGCTAACAAAGAATGATGTCATTAAATGTCACAATTCATTATTATTGGGTGAGCTTTGCACATCAGCAAATAATGAAAATGAAGGCAGAGTGCAGGGTAACTGTCCCACTCCTCTCCTTGTAAGCATATTGTACCTTATGATGTTGCATTGTTATTAATGTTTTGTAATCATTTCTTCTTACAGAGTAAGCATCAGAAACAAACAGTTCAATTGTATAATTAAATATGGATGATATCAGAAGCAGACTGGATGATGCTGCTGATGACTGCGATGATAGCATAGTTATATTCATGAGGCTGCCTGATGGAAGTGGCAGGCAGTCCTCAAGTTTAACGGCAGGATCTCTCACCCCACAACATGTTAGTAACTCTGCAGAAGGTGTCAGTTCAAGTTAAACCCAAGCTGAAGTAGACATGGTATTCATGTATGTACCAGAGGAACACCCCTGCATCTTAAATCAGTGTCTCCACACACAGACGAATACTTTGAAAATGATGGCAGGCATTCAGAGTTAACAGTGTCCACAGTGACACCTTTACAAAGGAGAGTCAGACACAGGAATTTCTTACAGCTACCCCAGGAAACATGTAAAGGATTGGCTGGCTGCCCAACAGGAAATATGCCATGACATTGTTAGAGCTCAGAGCACAGAGCCACAGAGAGTCAGCTGGAAATGATCGGAGTCCTCTAGGGTATGTATTATGATTTCTAATTAGAAATGGCAGAGTGGGGGTAATGCCATGATGACACTGATATGTAGTATGGTGGCACACCAGGCATCAGTGACCCCCTCAATTCAATATACTAGTTAGGATATACCAGAGTCAAGATGACATCAGTCTTATGACGAGCAGATGATGGGGTACTGACCAGTACATAGAGGGAGATCACATGATACTACCACTGACTGTTTTTCAAGGCGGTAATGTCAGTGCTCACAGTGAACAATCACAACACATTTAACACAGACCATGTCAATGGTCATCTGCACCTAGGAGAACCCCACATTCCAGCTCCGGGTCATGCAACAACGTCAGGTCAGTGACAGCAGGATCACCTTCATCAAGTAGGTCAGAACATCTGACAAACTCACCTTACAGTTCCTATGCTAGGCTGTCCTCCAAATCAGTATCACAATTTCCAGGCCTATCAATAAGAGACGTGTATGACTCATTTCACCTGGAACTATTGCAAACTGTATTCATTTCACAAACCTTCCTCTTTAGTTGGAATGGGATTTGGGAGGGTTGCAAGTATATTCACTTCATCCATGTAAAGCTATTCATTATACCATATTATGAATTACATCCATTTCCACAACTTTCTGTTTAGTTGGAATGGGGTATGGGTGGGTTGTGTATATATACACGCCATCTGTGTAAAGCTATTAGGTACATTAATAAACACTGGAAAAATAATTTCTACAAGGATTATGGTTTTGTCTAGTGGCAGTCACCTAAGACATCAAAACAGTAATGAACAAACATTTTCAGGCAAAATATATCATAAGGAAAGGACACATTAAATAAGCATCCTGCAGTGTAAATGTAACTGCTGCCATTACACCCTCCTCACTGCAGAACTGACAACAGTTTATGAAGTCAGAATTTATTTTGTATTACACTGTAAAAACAGTTTGATGTGCAGTACAATAGAATACAGTAAAACAAAATGGCATATATAACTGATTATTTCATTGTTGTCAATATTGCATTTTATTGCATAATGAAGAAATCATTAAAGAAGAAGTTATTCATTACAGCAGGTAAAACTGAATTATTTCTTGATTTGATGCTTTTCAGCATCATTGAACAAGAATGGGTGAGCACTTAGGCATGTCAACAACATGAGTATTATACAAACAGGTTTTAAGGAAAAAAATATTTTAAGATGAAAGAGAATGTTGGATAACAGTCACAGTAGACCATGCACCACACAGCACAGCCTGTAGATATCACTGCATGCATTAGTAATATTCTATGTGTTTTTTTTTAAAGTAAAGGGAACATTGAACTGAATGGCATGGTCCATAGTTATGGACTAGATTCTGTCTCTTTACCTGTGTAGTCACATGCTGAGCACAAGCCTGCTGTATGGGGTCTCTTAATACTGCTGCCAGCTGGACATCATTAGTTATAGCAGGAAGAGAACTGGGAGCTGCAGTGACAGCATCAGTAACTTCACCACCAGACTGGTACATGATCATATTATGCAGAATGCAACAGGCAGTAAACATCCTACTTGCAGTAGCTAAGGTCATACCGAATGGCACCCTGGACTCATTGAGGTACCTGAAACAGCTCTTCAGGAAACTAAAGACCCTCTCAATGACAATATGGATCAGGGACAGGGAAGTGTTATATGTCTCCTCTGCAGCTCCAGAAGGATTTCTCACTGGAGTCATGAGCCATGGATCTAGTAGATATCCAGTATCACCTAAAAATGGGGAAAGTGAGAGAGAGATAGGGAATGAAAGGGGAGACAAAACAGGAAAATAAACATTACTATACAAAAATATGTATGGTGCAGTGGTGTAGTGGTTAGATCTGTCACCTCACAGCAAGAGCTACTCCAGTTTGATTCTTGGCTTGGGTGCCTTCTGTGTGGAGTCTGCATGTCCTCCCTGCATTCATGTGGGTTTACTCTAGGTGCTTCGGTTTCCTCCCACATTTCCAAGACATGCAGTAGGTGGATTGGATGCTCTAGATTGGTCCTAGGTGTGAGTGTGAGTGTGTGTGTGAGTATGTGGTACACTGTCTGAGGAGGGTTGGGCCTTGGACTAACAACCCAGCCCCGTAAAACCCATACCTGCTACGGAAACAATGAGTGCTGGAGGGCACTCGTTGTCCAATGTGCTAAATGCATGGGAGTGAATCCAAAATCCATAATACAGCAATACAGTAACTTAAATAACTTCGAAATAACATAAAAACAAAACAAAAAAATCACTTACCAATACGATGACCACTGGGTAATCTATCATGCAGGAAGAGGTGGTAGAGTAAGCTTATGTGCACTGCCAGGGTGCTGGGCAGAGATGTTGGTGATGCACCCCATATTTATCACACACTACCTGGCAATTCATGGAATAGTAGCCCTTCCTACTGCAGTATCACTCTTGCATGTGGACCAGAAGAGACCCCAATTTCAACATAGGTGCAATCTATTGCACTGAGTACATCAGGAGAACATGCAGTCCCATAAGAGACACTCATACTCCTGGCTTGGTCCTCAGGTGTCATGAGGAAAAAGATGTACTGATCCACATGTGCCAAGAGTACCAGCAGGAACTGCTTCAATATCCTCAAGGCAGACGCCAGTGAGATCCTCAGTTTGTCTCAGGTTTGTTTCTGGAAGGTCCCTCTAGCAAGTATAGGGAGGGCTATACATACTTGGGCTATACATACTTTGGTGTCAACAGAAATAGGAAGTCCACACATTCTTCCAGTGCCCCTTTGGGGGCATCAAACATGCCTACTAATAACATTGTAATGTCCCTGTACAGTCTGAACTTATCAAGGATTTCCTGATTATCAAAGTTATAATGAGTAATCCTTTGCTTATATTTTTGCTTTCTTGGTGGGTAAGTGCCACTGGGCACAAGTGGTTTTGGCCTAAGACAAGCAGCTCTGACCAACAAATAGCAAAGCTTGCCACAAGTGATAGGATTTTCACCAATTGCAGCTCTGATAGATTTGGAAATCTTTCTCTTTAGCACATCTGTGACTAGCAAGGAAATGTGGGAAAACTTGACTCTGAATCACAAATGGTGTGAAACATACTTCATTAGCATGCAGAGATTTGCATCACTCACTCCTCATTTCCCTCTCATTAACTGCACATTTGAATAAGTACATTTGAGTCATTGTGCATTGGCATAAATAACCTGTATGAATTGCAGCTTGTCTGTGCTCATTCACACATGGCCCCACAATGCATTTGCATAACTGACTATGAATACCAGCCTGAAACTCTCTATAACCCATAGCTTGCATCCTTCCATCAGCCAGATGTAGAACATTCTCTCTCTGGAAGCTCACAGGTGAGTTAAAATGTGTTACTTTATACTTAAAAATGTTCTTTTGATGAATTAATATGGTTTAGTATTATTTATCATGGATATTAGTCTAAAACGTCTTAACACTGAATGTATTAGAGACTCTTAGAGAATGAAACAGCAAGGGACATGGACATTTTGAGACTTAAAATGAGAAACTTTCCTCATAATGAGATACACTTGAGACGTATGCTCTCACCTGTTCAAACATGTTAGGTATGGAATACTCAGAGGAAATGCTCAGTGTTGAAATAACTTTCTTTTTTTTTTTTTACTGTGGTTTAAGGCCATATTTGTGCTGTCTTTTTTCTGCTTCATGGTCTGGCACAGTGCTTCACATAAAGTAAAACTCCGACATGTTGATAATGAGCAGGGCTGTTGGCTCATTATAGGTTGGTACAATGCTTGCAGTCCAGAGGACCATTAAGGAGCCTAGCTCAAATTCCCAGTTGTGCAACCAATGAAGAGCCCAGTCCAAATTCTGAGTTGCACCCAACCATTATCTTAAATGACTTTCTCAAGGTCACAGAGTAGGCAGAGGAAGGCATCAAACCCAACACAACAGGCACCACATCACAGCCATAAACCTCTGCATCAAATGGGTCTACCAGACAAACTATATGATATGCTCATATTAAAAAAAGACCAATCTATGACTTTTTCTGACCCTCTTCATCTTACAAACATTTATTATTTATTATGTATTTATATTTGTTTACTGGAATAGTGCACTGCTCTCAATGGACCATTTGCAAGCACAGCCTGGATGCACTGGCTCACAAGAAAAAAAATATTTACATATACAAGAATATGCTAAACCTATATACGTATTTACAGACACAAGAATAAACATAATTTAATATATAACAGTTCATAGTTCATATAATCTGAGAAAAGACAAGAGCCATACATACATATCGTATCAAACATTTAGAAACTCTGTTTCCACCTACGTTGTTGTGTAGAAATTTCTACATCTCATGGTGCTTGATCGTGTGGTTTTAGCTAACACAGTGTTAGACTGTGACTTTCAAATGTGGAATGTACATTTTGTAAGGAAACAGTCTACATAATAGTAGTAAGATAAATAATTGAAGCACATTTCTTCTAATGGAATCTAAATAGGAAATTATTTAGAAAAATCTTCATAGCTTGATAAATCCTCCAAAATCTTTCTTACATGAGGATGTCAACATAAAAAATAGAGGCCCATTTTAAACTTCCATGAAATCAAGTGAGTTTTATGACACAAGTGCAAATATGGTGTCAGAGTTTCAGGCAAATCAATTCCTGTTATAAAGAGATTTTTGGGGGTGTTGTGTCTAAGGCCATTTCCCATATTCTACATTTATTCTAATCCAAGTGTTGTGTCCCACCTCTTTGAATAAATTTTGATTAAGAATTCAGGGATGGGTTTCCAAAGGTTTATATCTGTTATCATTAATCTATGCCTGTGTCACATGTGGTATCACTGGGCCCTAGTAACACCAGTCATGCATTTTTTGTTGTCCTTATGATGGGTCCATCTTCTGTTTCACTGTGCCATGCCTTTCCTAAAGTCCATCCTACCTTCCCAGGGGTGGCAGACAGCTAACCATGGATTTTATCAGTGCACCAGGGTCAGCAGCACTCCCACTCAGGTAATGACAGGGATTCCTTGTATTGGGTTGTGTGGTAGACTTCTAGTTTGGCATGCACACACTATAGGGTTTGATTTTGATTGGAAATTGGCACAGAAGGTCAAGGCTGTGAGTTGTAGTTCCTGTGGTACACAGTTTGATAGTTTGATTCCTTTAGCCCTCATTGGCCTGCTGTGCGACCTTGAAGAAGTTACATAACCAGACAGTGCTTGGAGGCAACTGGGAATTGAGATAGTCTTCTAAATGGTGTACATCTTAACCTATTCCCTACAGGAGCAGCTAAGTTTGGAAACAACCAAAGCTGTTATAAGAGGCTGACTGCTTTGGAAGGTTATGGCCCTATCCTCCAAATTTTGACCTTAATCTTACAGGTGAGAATACACTGAGGCCACAGTTAGTCTGCCTCTCCCAAGCCATCCCATAAACCCAGCATGGCAACCATTTCAAGTCCCAGACTTTACATTGAATAAAATGAAAGCCTGCATTCAGCCAGCACATTACTCACACCTTCCCCATGGGAAAACTGCACAGAGACTATTCATTTCTTCCCCTCCCAATGCCAGCTTTAATAGGTGCTCAAGCTACTAATCAAACTTAGGTTGCCTGGGTAATAGTCAGGATTTTTATCCCTCTATAACAGTTGAGGTTGCATGCATTTTGATTAATTTGCTATAATACAGATCATGTCTTTCGATGGAAACATACCTCATTCTTTCCAAGAACCCAGTCCTTAGTCCTAACAGTTTTTTTTTAGGTATATGAAAATGTTTCCTAAATGGGAACTATTAGGTTAGCAAAGCATTCTCCAGGAAAAAAAAACAAATATTTTGACACAAATAGACACAAGGAAAGTCTTGGAGTACTGCCTTTACATTTCTAAATGATCTACTATAAACTTGCATCAGTTCATCTCAATTTGTAATGTAAAATTAAGTTAATCAGTTAAACCTTTTAGCCTCTTTCTTGGCAACAGTATAAAGACATGACTTGGAAATGACATACTGAATCAGGTTCAGCTCTAATCAGCAGGGGTAGAAATTAAAAAAAAGTAGTGTGAGGGCAGCATGGAAACAGTTTAACCTGGAGACAGTGCGGTAACTAAGATGATCTGTAACATGTTTACTTTGGATTCCTGGTTTGCTAAGAATCTTCAGTAATAATTGACAACATATAAATTATGTTTATTTAGCTTATGGTCAAGCAGTTAATGATTATTGGTAAAATTAAGGCATTTTTGTACACTGTGAGGGAAATGTTGCATTTGTAACTACAACATTTTCCATATGGCATACCAGTTATACCCTACATTTTAAGAAATATCCACTGGCTTTTCTGGTAGCTGAAAATACATATTAATGGCACTCTTTTGATTATCCTGTGAGCTTTTAAGGACTTGTCAGCAGTTTGTATGCATGACTTTTAAGCATATTTTTTAGAAAAACTGAGTACTGTGACATCCTGACAGAAGGCAGTGATTGCCTCTCTGGAGACCAAGTCCCACTTGTAAGTGCAGGTTAATTATGGCAGATCCTTTGGAAAATGCTTGCAGTGTAGCCTATTGATAATAAATGTGACTACTGAAAGACACTGGCTGCTTTTCTGACAGTTCTAATAATCTGATCTCCTTTCCAGAAAGAATCATCGTTAATACAATATAAAGTGGATATAAAAAGTATACACACCCCTGTTAAAATGCCAGATTTTTGTGATATAAAAAAAATGAGACCACAATAAAGCATTTCAAAACTTTTCCCACCTTTAATGTGATCTATAACCTGTACAATTGAATTGAAAAACAAACAAATCTGTTAGGGGAAAAATATAACAAATAATGTACAATAAGATGATTGCATAAGTGTGCACACCCTTAAACTAATACTTTGCTGAAGCACCCTTTGATTTAATTACAGCATTCAGTCTTCTTGGGTACACACCTGCCATCAATTAAAGAGACTGATTAACTCCAAATAAGGTTCAGCTGTCCTAGTAGGATTTTCCTGACATTTACTCAGTTGCCTGCTACAGCAAAAGGCATGGATCACAGAGATCTTACAAAGCATCAAAGGGATCTCATTGATGAAAGGTATCAGTCAGGAGAAGTATACAAAACATTTCCACAGCATTGGATATACCATGGAACACAGTGAAGACAGTCATCAAAAAGTGGAGAAAATATGAGGCAACAGTGACCTTGCAAAGAACTGGACATCCCTCCAAAATTGATGAAAAGACAAGACGAAAACTGGTCAGGGAGGCTGCCAAGAGACCTACAGCAACACTGAAGGAGCTGCAGGAATTTCTAGCAAGTACTGATTGTGTACTGTAAAGTGGTGGCTGGGGAAAGTGCAGTTAAGCAACATAGAATGGTGGTCTGCAGGATGATGTTGGTGATCAAGAAGTGGAGGAGGAGTGTGAAAGCAGTGCCAAGGATTAAATGGTGGAAGTTAAAAAAGGGTGATTGTGAGGTGGAGTTCAGGGAAGAGTTAAGACAGGCACTGGGAGGCAATGAAGAGCTACCGAATAGCTGGGTAACTACAGCAGAGCTAGTAAGGGAGACTGCTAGGAAGGTGCTTGGTGTGACATCTGGACAGAGGAAGGAGGACAAGGAGACATGGTGGTGGAATGAGGAAGTACAGGAGAGTATACAGAGGAAGAGGCTGGCGAAGAAGTGGGATTGTCAGAGATGAAGAAAGTAGACATGAGTATAAGGAGATGAGGCGCATGGCAAAGAGAGAGGTGGTGAAGGCTAAGGATAAGGCATATAGAGAGTTGTATGAGAGATTGGACACTAAAAAGGGAGAAAAGGACCTGTACCAATTGGCTAGACAGAGGGACAGAGCTGGGAAAGATGTGCAGCAGGTAAGGGTGATAAAGGACAGTGAGGGAAACGTACTCACAAGTGAGGAGAGTGTGTTGAGTAGATGGAAAGTGTACTTTGAAGGGCTGATGAATGAAGAGAATGAGAGAGAGAAGGTTGGATGATGTGGGAATGGTGAATCGGGAAGTGAAGCAGATTAGCAAGGAGGAAGTAAGGACAGCTATAAAGAGGATGAAGAATGGAAAGGTTGTTGGTCCAGATGACATACCAGTGGAAGCATGGAGGTGCTTAGGAGAAATGGCAGTGGAATTTTTAACTAGATTGTTTAATGAAATTTTGGAAAGTCAGAGGATGCCTGAGGAGTGGAGAAAAAGTGTTTTGGTACCTATCTTTAAGAATAAGGGTGATGTGCAGAGCTGCAGTAACTACAGGGGGATAAAATTGATCAGTCACAGCTTGAAGTTATGGGAAAGAGTAGTGGAAGCTAGGTTAAGAAGGCAGGTGATGATTAGTGATCAGCAGTATGGTTTCATGCCAGGAAAGAGCACTACAGATGCAATATTTGCTCTGAGAGTGCTGTCGGAGAAATACAGAGAAGGTCAGAAGGAGTTGCATTGTGTCTTTGTGGACTTAGAGAAAGCATATGACAGGGTGCCTAGAGAGGAGTTGTGGTATTGTATGAGGAAGTCAGGAGTGGCAGAGAAGTATGTAAGAGTGGTACAGGATATGTACAAGGGTAGTGTGACATTGGTGAGGACTGCGGTGGGAGTGACAGATACGTTTAAGG